>NC_137901.1:44271097-44425415 GCF_963455335.1 Martes martes | reverse complement strand
TAAATAAAATCTTTTTTTAAAAAAAGATTTTTTTTATTTATTTGACAGGCAGAGATCACCAGTAGGCATAGAGGCAGGCAGAGAGAGAGAGGTGGAAGCAGGCTCCCTGCTGAGCAGAGAGCCCGATGTGGGGCTCAATCCCAGCATCCTGGGATCATGACCTAAGCCGAAGGCAGAGGCTTTAACCCATTGAGCCACCCAGGAGCCTCTAAATAAAACCTTTAAAAAAAAAACAAAAACAAGGTCAATGTATCTAATTTGATTGTTAGGTCTCTTTGGTGTCTTAGTCTAGAGCAGTTCCCTTTTCTTTCACGCTATTGGCTTATTTCAGAAATAAATTAGTTCCTGCAGAATGCTCCTTTTTTTTTTTTTTTTTTTTTTTTAAATAGAGAGAGTGTGTGCATTCTTGGGATAGGGGAAGGGGATGGGGAGGGGAAAAGGGAGAGAGAGAAGCTTAAGCAGGCTCCACCTGAGATCATGACCTGAATCGAAAAATGCTTAACCAACTGAACCACCCACGTTTGCATTTTGAAGTCTGTGTTTTCCTTCGTGATAACATTTATCTTGTTCTATAACCCCCTGTGTTCCCTTTGAATAAAAAAATTATCCAATCTGAGAGTTTCAGTCTTTTTTCCTTTTTTTTAGCTGACAAATTTCCTTTACTTATTTTTGTATCCGTATGATGAATTTCTGTCTTTTAACTGGTGAATTTGATTTACTTACATTAAGATTACTAATATTTAAAGTTTATTTCTACAGTTTCTTTTGTGCTTTCTGTTTGCTTATTTCCTTTTACCATCTTCTTTACTTTTTAAAATTTCTCCCTGTAGCCTCTGCTAAACATTTGGTTTTTATTTTGATTTTTTGTGGTTATCTTTAATTTTTAAAATGACCATTTGCCCAGGCCAAATCTATAAGTAATCAATATCTTTATCATATTCTTTCAAATCTCCCCTTCCTTCCTTCCTTCTCCTTTTCTTCTTTCAGAGCTCAGCTGTTCAATTTTCATGTAGTAACTTTAGGTGTCCAGAGGTAAAGTATTTCTGTATTAGTTTAATCTACCACTATTTTCTAGACTTATTGAAATATCAAAATCTTTTTTAAAAAACCCATGTGAATAAATTTGTTTGTGTGTGTGTGTATATGTTTATTTGCATGTACTTTTGTTTTCCTTAATCTAATTATGGTCAGTCCAGTATAGAGTGTGCTGTGTAGTGTCTAGGTTCTCTCATCATGTTATTTGTAGATCCTGTGTTAATGTCTTTTTTTTTTTTTTTAAGGTTTTATTTATTTGACAGCTAGAGAGACAGTGAAAGAGGGAACACAAGCAGGGGGAGTGGGTGGGGGAGAAGCAGGCTCCCTGCTGAGCAAGGAGCCCGATGTGGGGCTGGATCCCAGGGCGCTGGTATCATGACCTGACCTGAAAGCAGACACTTAACTGATTGAGCCACCCAGGTGCCCCAATGTCTTTTTTTTTTTTTTTTTGCAAAATTTTTCATAGACATTAATATAATTGGAGATATAAAATTACAGAAAACATTCTATTATTATGTACTTATCCCAGTGATACTAAGTATATTTATGATAATATTGATATAGATTATCAAAATGGAAACATAAAATTAAAAATAACCCTTGTAGTGATCTTTGGATTCCAGAATACTTGTGTGGTTGATGAAAACTAGTTTTAGAAATATTACCCCTTGGTTTAGTGTCCAGTCAGATTTATAACTGGTTTTAGAAGATTTATAACTGGTTTTATAGTTATATATTTTATTATATATATATTATTTTATTATTTTTTTAAAGTATTCTAATCTGTAGATCCAACTTAAGTCCAGTTCTTCTGTGAAACCTTTTATAATGTTGAGGGGAATAAAAATATTAAGTATTTATTATTAAGTATTAAGAACTAATACTGTATTAGTTCTCCAGAGGAAGGGAGAGAACAAGATTGACTGATTGTAAGCAATTGGGCTTACCACTGTGGAGGCTGATAGCTACAAAATTTGGTGGGGTAGTGTAGTAGGCTGGAGACTCAGAGGAGCTGCAGTTCGAGTCCATCAGTTGGCAGAATTCCTACTTGCTTGGGGGAAGTCAGTCTTTGTTCCGTTATAGACTTCTGCTGATTGGACAAGGTTCACCCATCATGGAGCACTCATTATGGAGAGTAATCTACTTTACTCAAAGTCGGTCGATTTAAATATTAATTACATCCAAAAAATACCTTCATCGAAGCATCCAGAAAAATGTTTGACTAAATATCTGGGCACTGTGGCCTAGTTCTAGTGGACACATAAAAGTAACCATCACATTCACTTTATAGCTTTTGTTACTTGGTATTCATTTTTTTTTTTAAAGATTTTATTGATTTATTTGAGAGAAAGAGAGACAGAGATAGTGAGAGAGAGCACAAGTGGGGAGGAGAGGGAGCATGACCCCGGGATCATGACCTGAGCCTAAGGCAGACCTGCTTAACTGACTGAACCACCCAGGTGTCGCCGGTTTTTTAAAATTTATTTTATTTTTTTAAGGGAGAGAGCCCACATGAGCAAGAGTTGGTGGGGAGGATGCGGTAGAGAGGGAATCTTATGCAAGCTCTACACCCATTGAAGAGCCCAACACAGGGCTCGATCTCATGACCCTGATATCATGACCTGAGCAGAAATCAAGAGTTAGTCACTCAACTGACTGAGTCACCCCAAGCCCCTGGTTACCCATGTGTTTTTATGTCTGGCTCACCTCCTAGGCTGTGACCTCCTCCAGGATAGACACTGTCTTCAGTGTCTAGTATGGTTCCTGGAATTTAGTAGATGCTGGGTACATGTTTATTTAATAATTTGATAATTATTAATTAATTAATAATTAATTATAAGTAGGGAAAGAAACTTAAATACATTTCAGTCATCTGATCCTGAGAAAGCATAGATTTTCTGAGTTCTTAAAAACAGTTTATTTGCAGTATTTGTGATTACAAAGCCCATATTTCTTTCAAACCAGATACTTATGATACAGTTAACTTTTACTGACAGGTGCCGCTACCTGCCAGGTACTAGACTAGGTGCCATCTGTGTTTCTCAGGGGCCATTAGAAATTATCTATGTAGGGGAACCTGGCTGGCTTAGTCGGTAGTGCCTGTGACTCCCGATCTTGGGGTTGTGAATTTGAGCTCCATGTTGGGCATAGAGTTTACTTAAAAAAAAAAAAAAATTAAATTAAATAAAAAAGAAGTTATCTGTATAGATCAACAAACTCTTACCTCCTTTTCCCGGTGAGATAATGGAGCTCTGTTTAGTTCGGAAACTCTCTAACGTAATTTCAGGGATTGATTTAAGGCTTTCTTGATGGGGGAGTAAGGGAAGCAGAGGCCTTGAATTTGTCCGTCTCAATTGCGTGTAACTTTTAGCTACATGTATGGCACATGGGATTGTTTCAAAGAAATCACAGACGGTTCTTTAATTCTATACCTGTCTTTGATTCTCTCTCTTCCTTGCAGTAGTCCCTGGTGGGGATATTTGCATATTTATTTACTCTTGCTTCAGGCTGAATTGCATCCCCTCCAAATTCCTAGGTTGAAGTCCTAACCCCTAGTGCTTTAGAATGTGACCCATTTGGAGATGGAGTCTTTAAAGGGTCATTAGGTTAAAATGAGATAACGGGGCAGACCCAGTGTACTACTCCAATATGATGACCTCATAGGAAGAGGAGATTGGGATGCAGACACCCAGACACACACTGAGGGGAGACCTTGCAAAGGCAAGGAGCAGAGAGGCTTCTACAAGCCAAGGAGAGCTAGCTCAGAAGAAACACACTCCATGCACCCCCGGATCTCAGACTTCTAGCCACCAGAAATGTGAGAAATCCCGTTTCTGAGTGTTTAACCTTATAGCCGGCATTATGGGAGCCCTAGCGAAGATACAACTGTGTATTTTTATGTAATTTTTTTCTTATCTCAATCAGATTTTCCCCTTTTTAAAATTCCTTTTGCAGCCAGAAACTTGATCCCACCTGGGCTCTCCAGTCAGTGCCCTCATGACTCTTGCAATTTGGAGCTGTTGAAATAACTCTTAAAGTCAGATAAATTTTGGCTTCAGATCTTTTCTTACCACTGCAAATGACTACAGGGTTTCGGCTAAACTATTTAAGGAGGACCTGGCACTAGTTTGTATTCAATCAGCAAAAAACCACATGAGACAGAGGAGATGTCTTGCTCTGTTTTGCTGAATGATTCTGGCGTAATTAAAAATACCTATGAAAGTCAGTCTGATGGTTTGGGTCTGGGCAGGTGCCCGTTAGCTGTGCTCTCCATCAGTAGACTGCACTCCGTCTTTGTGGTTGTTCTTCGCAAAAGGTACCATGAGCAAGTCAAGGCAGTTCCATTACAAAATATCACATATTTTGTTTAAGAATATACAATTTTGTTTCCTTTTGATACTTACGTACAAAAAACCCCCCTTCCTTCTGTCTTCAATCACTGATGCCATCCATATTTTAGACGATTAGAGAATAAACACATTCCATGAAGAGTGTTGTGGGCTCACTCCTGAAAATCTCATATATAGTCCCTAGTCAACTTTCTGCAATCTTTTTCAACTTCCTGGCTCCTTTTAAACTTCATTGAAAATGTATCTTTTTCTATCCTTGATCAAACAGCTTAATCTTCTCCTGCCTACGATTTTCAATTATACTGGCTTTGAAAGGTCTGAGGACGTTGTCTGTATTAAAGACAGTGCAAACAGTCTAGCATTATTGTAAGCTGTGCGGGCTCAAATCCCACTGGAAACCTAGATCTCAATTTATCATAACCCCGGGGCATGTCTACATTTTCTATAAACAAATTGGAATTATTTCCCCTTTTGATGTGGATACACTAAAAAAGAAATCTCTTATTTTGGAATAAAAACATGGCTTTTTTTGTTTGTTTGTTTGTTTAAAGTCCGGGGGTTTGCTTCTTATAACATGGTGGGATTGGGGGGCTACCAACCATCATGCAAGTTTCCCATCTCCCCCTTTTGCTGACTGGGGAATTATAGACATCTAACTCCAGGCCTCTCTCAGCTTAAATTCCATGGACATCTCCATTACGGCAGAGGTAGGAGATGAGAAGGTAGAGAAGCAGCAATATTGAGTGCTACCCAGGGGACCCTCATTTGGCTGGGAGAACGTGTTCCCTTTAGCCTCTTTCCTCCATCTCTGAGACCCATCAGGCATCGCTGGGCTGCCAGTGGCTGGGGGTGGGGGGGTGGTTGGTGGGGTGCAAGGTAGGAGCTCTGTAAGTGTTTCTGTCCCTTTTCCTTGGTATCAAAGCTTATTAATGTTTCAGCATCTTTCACATCCAAGGTGAACAGGAACTACTAGGCAGTGCTCATAAAACAATTGTTCAGCTTATCTATAGGAATTTTCTCACATTCTTACAGGACTGATTTTTTCCATTTAGAACACGAAAGTTTGGGCACCTGGGTGGCTCAGTCGTTAAGTGTCTGCCTTCTGCGCAGGTCATGATCCCAGAGTCCTGGGATCGAGCCCCACATCGGGCTCTCTGCTCAGCGGGGAGCCTGCTTCACCCCCTCTCTCTGCCTGCCTCTCTGCCTATTTGTGATCTCTCTCTCTGTCAAATAAATGAATAAAATCTTTAAAAAAAAAAAAAAAGAACACGAAAGTTTGCTGCTCAGTACATTTTCTCCTCTTGCCCTGTACAGTGAAGGAAGGATTCTTGGTTATGTATCCAAAGGTTTGCCACACTTGAAGAGGGTACTATATTGAGGTGAGGCTCCAAAGGGAGCCTCTTTGATACAAAGGAGCAACGTGTTTTTGTTTCCTGGGTTTATAAAAAGGTACCTTCTTTAGATCAAAGCCTAACACATGCACATTCTAAATACAAAACCTGGAATTAAAGCAGGCAAACCTTTTCTACTGAATAGAATTCTCTGTACAGGTCAAGGAAATGCCAAACTTAACAGATGTCTTACACTGTGCCCTGAAGGTCAATAAATTAGAGTTTTGTTGAACTAGGAAGAGGAAGGAATTCCAGAACTTCAGGTCCCCCAATGGAAATGCCCCTTAGGACAAGTCTAAACTAGGGAAATAGCACTGGAGCTCTTCCAAGTCAGTTGGCCCAGTATAGTGTAACTCATTTCTGGGCCCCCTGAAGCTGTTTGTTCAACTCTGGCGTCTACAACGCTACAGTGTCAAAGGGAGTTAATCATTAGCAAGTGTGAATAATGTTAGCGTAACAGGGCATGATTGCAGTTCTCTCTGTTTTGACAAAATTTTAGGCATCTGTCCGAATGAAACAAAAACAAAAACAAAAACATGACCACAGAATGTTAAAGTAGCATGGAACTTTGGGAACAGTTAACTCACTTTCTAGCATTTTAAGTCACCATTCTCATTCTTTTCCCAGAAAAGAAGATGGTGTGATACTCTCCAGACATATAGGATTACTGATTGGCCTGGGGTAGTCTGGTCTGGCTCAAGGCAACTTGTCTCCAGAGAACCTGTCTTCGGAGAATGACCTAAATAAAGGTTGACGTGTAGGGCCTTTATGCCTTTCCGTTCACCAAGTACCGCTTTACAAGTAATGTGGGCCCCGCTGTCCTCCAGAGCCTATTAGACCTCCTGCTTGTCCCTTGGGGAGGGGAACATGGTGAGTCCAAGACTTTCTTTGGATGAGAATCACAAGAGCCCTGAGTCCTGAAAGTCTGAGGTTGGGGACAGGAGGTAAAACTACATTCCAGAAACTTCGAAGGATGAATTTTCCTTGGGTGCTTCTGCGTTCTGGTTGAAAAAAAGGTGATCACCCTAAAACATAATCAGTAATTCCAGCGGCTCCTCCAAATGGCTGTGTGGCTTGAGAGTCAAGGGAATGAGGCCCTCAGCCAAGCTCTGTGATGGCAGCTGAGTCCTAAACCCTGGGGGGTGGGGAGGGTGGTTTCTGAAGTTCGGTCTCGTGTTGAATTGCTTCCATGAGGTAGACCAGACTTTGTCTTTTCCTGGGACCAGTGCCTCTCAGATATGCCCTCCTTCAGTTAGTGCAACACTCCTCATTTACCTAGTTGCTCAGTCCAGAAAGTCAGGACACACTGAATCAGCTACCGAATCCTCTTTCCTCTCTCCTCTTGTTGCCATTGGCTTAGTCCAGATCTTGACATTTTCTCTCCTTCTAGCTACTTTTCGTGACCTTCAAAGTCAGGAATGATGCTTTAGAGTCACCTGTTTAAAATCAGGAATTGATCTCAGCATTGCCCGCACATGTTCTGTGTGTCCTTTTCCAATGCATAAAGCTCAGCCCTTGGGAATGGCCTGCCATTTGCTTCCCAGCTAGGGCTTTGCCTTCCACTCTGGCCCCATTTCCATTCTTCTACCACACTTTGTGGTTTTATGCATCGGGGAATTTCATCCCTCCTGGCTCCTTCAGGCTCTACCTAGGATGCCTGCTGTGCATGACCAACTTGAAAGTACCATTTAACTGTCTCTAAGAAGGGTGTCCTTTTGTTGCCATTCCCTGTGTCCCCTCCCTTGTCTCTGTCACCTCAAACTAAGTAACTCCCTCTATATTCCATATATCCCCACTGTCTATCAAAGCACGTACCATGCTGTATCTGAAGCATTTATTTACGTCTCTTTCCTTTCCTGGACTGTAGGAATTCTGGAAGGTGGAGCCTGTTGCATTCGTTTTTGTAGCCCCATCCTCTAACACGCTAGTACTGAGTACTGTGGAACTCATAGTTCCATATGTGTCAAGTGCATGGAAGTGAAGTTTAGGCGGTTGTTAGCATTTGTGTTCAAGTAGGCAGATTTGATTTAAAACATCATGCTTGGTTAGGTCATAAAATGAAATGATCCTAACTTAGTAGATGTTGGCCTCGTGGCACTTTGCAATCACCTGGAGAGCTTTGAAAGTATTGGAGAAAAGCTGATCTCAGGGAGGAGGGACAGTTCTGTCCGGGAGCTATCCTGGAACATCATCCTGGGTCCCACTTCCTGAGGTTCTGACCTAATTGAGCTGGAGTGTAGTGGGACATCAGGATTTAAAACAGTTCCCAAAAGGATGCTAATGTGTGCTGAGTTTGAGAGCCATGGTTCTCACTGAACCCACCATATAAAGGATAAATTTGTATACTCGGTGTCTCTCCTACATGCTTCATAACTTCTTTCTCTTTTTTACTCCTTCAAATATAGAGACCAAATGCAGTTAGAGAATCAGGCCAAGTACTAGAAAAGCTTTTGGCCCTGGCCACACAGTAAAACTATTATTCAGGAAACTTAAAAAATACCGAAACTTAAAAAAATACTTAAAAAAAGAACTTAAAAAATTCTGAAGCCTACACCCATACCCTAGAGCTTAAGGAATTCATCAACTTATCTATATAAGCCTCCACATGCCATCATCACTCTTTGGGGATGATGATATTTTGTCTTAAAGATGTAAGGAGAGAAGGAAGGAGAGAGACTGGGAGAACAGAAAGGGGGAGACATTGGAAGGAGAAAAAATTACATATGACACTTAATGGGGATCTCAGCAATAATAAGTTGAGGTTCCATTCAGAGATACTAAAACAAGGGAAATTATGAGAAATTACTTTTACATCATGCTTCTTAGCTACTGATACTTACATTTGATAATAATTGTCATGATGTCAAGGGACAACCAAGACTCACTACTCTGTGCAGACAAAAAAATCCTCAGCCATTAGGGAATTTGGCTGAGGAAGGGGGACCAACAGAAGGCTTTCTCCTTTCCCACTTGGATAAGATGTTTAGGTGGCAGCTGATGCTAGTAGTCTGTTGGTGAAGTCATGGCAGTGGTGCTGTATTCCCTGTCAGTATGAGCCACAGAACTCTTGATAGTTTCCTCTGAAGTAGGAGAGAAGGGCAAACACTGTCCTTCACACTTCGCTCTAAGAGAGACAGAGGAGATGTAGCTACTTGTGGATCTGGCTTCTATCCATCCATCTCCACCCCTCATTTATTGCACAAACACCAAAACACTTGAGAGCAGCAAATGAGACAGAGAGGCTGACTTTCACAACACAAATTTCAAAGAAGTAGTGCATAGGGCACAGAGTATTGATTTTTTAAACAATAGACATAACAAGACCAAATGCAGATGTAAGCACTCCTCTGAATTTTGTATTTTCACCAGGCTCAGTTGTTGACGATAACATTTAGGAAGGGTGAGTACATATGTGGCCATTTAAATCATGAAAAGCTGATGTGATGTAGGGTTTTTTTAGGTGGAACCTACTGCTCTTGGTTTAAGAAGGTAGTTGGTTGCTATCCTCTGATGGCTTTGGAAAGTGTTTTGGACTCTGTGGTTTTCAAGTCAAATGTTTACTTTCCTAACAGTGCAATGAAGTCTTCCCATTCTCTTACATCTAGTAGATGCTTTACATAGTCAAGTCATAGGGGTGCTCTTACTAAACTTGAATGAGTGTTATTTTTTTATGCTTATGTTTGCTTCTTTTCATGTTTAAACATTGTGGTTGGTCATATCTAAGATGGTCTTCAATAACACCTGTCTCTTGCTATTCACTGCTTTGTGTAATCTTCTCTCTCTGAGTAACTTGCTTTTGTTGAATCCAGTATCTTGAGGGGATATTGATTCTGTGATCAGATTACAAGAGGTTGTGAGTTCTATCTTGGTAGCAAACACTCTTCCTTGTGGGCTTGTGGCAATGATTTGTCACATTTGGGAAGTCCACACAACAAAGATCCGAGGGCGACCTTTAGCCAATAGCCACCTAGAAACAGAACCCCTCAGTCCAACAGCCCAGACAGGAATTCAGTGCTGCCAGAGACCACCTAAGTGAACTGAGAAGCAGATTCTTCCCCAGTCAAGCTTTCAGATGAGACCCCAACCCTAGCTGGCTTCTTGACTGCAGCCTTCTGAGAGATCCTGAGTTAGACAACCCAATTTAAGTTGTGCCCAGATACCTGACCCACAAAAGCCATGAGAGAATGTGCATTAAGTGGCTAAGTTTGTGGCAATTTGTGACTTCATAGCAGATAACCGAAACAAACATTGTTTGAAAACATTGTGCTATCATATACAATACCCCCCTTTAAAATAATTTGGATATAGTTGATATGCAATGTTACATTAGTTTCAAGTGTACAACTTAGTAATTTAACAAGTTTATAGCATATACAATTCTTCCATTGTTACAGATATTTGGGTTTATTTTACCTCTATAAAAACATTACATAATTCTAGAGAAGAGAAATGGTTTCTTATATGCCTTGGCAACATCCTCAAAGTATTTAGTGAAGGATTTTGCATACAGTAAATGCCTGTTAAATACTTATTAAGTGAATAAACAAAGGTATGTTTGTTTTTGATATTTTCTTTTCTTTTCTTTTTTTTTTTTTAAGTACCGTTCTCGATATTTTCAAAAAGTAACTTGGATTCTTGCCTTCTAATATTTGGCATCTGTGATTCTGCTATGTTTGGTTAGTTAAAAGATTCATGTTTATTTCTTCTCAGTTAATAAAGAAAAATTGATTTTTCCCCACAAAACATTAAAGTTATATTTTCCAGGAATTTGGAGAACGAGCTATGCTACATTTTGCAGGTTTAATGAAGAGCCAAGTTGAATATACCTTAGAAAATGGGATAAAATATATTTGGACTACAAATTCTGGGTCCTGATTATTTGTTTGTCTCTGCCCACATTTTTCATACTACTCATTCCAAACAACCATCATTAATCTGGTCACCTAAGCAGAAGATGCATTTGTAGCATGTTAAATCTTTAACTCCTCAAGTAGTAGAAGAATGTTCTAGTCCTTTTTTTTTTTTTTTTTTTGGCTATTGATATCTTTGTTAAGAAAGACATGAATCAATCATTCACTGCCATAATCTAATCAACAAGAAAAAATCTATGAAAATATAAACATAAAACCAATAAGTCCTAGTATAATTAATAACTAGTTTGCTTTTTTTCTCATCCCCCAGCCTTTTGGTGCATCTCTTTTAGATAGATATAGAGGCCCTGGAAGGTCAGATTAAAGGTAGTTTTCCCGTTGTTCTTTAGAGGAAGTAATCCTTGCTTCTATCTTTCCTTTCTTTATAGAGCAAGATGCTTTCATAAGATAACATCACTTTCCTGAATAGCTTCCCCATTCCTGTTCCATTGTAGTAGCGTTTTGGGTTTGGACTTCCAACTTTATAGCTACTTGTGTTCTCCCTCTGGCAGAAAGACATCCTCTCCCTCAGGCACCTTACTGTGTAACTCACTGCTTTGAACTATAGCCATATGGGTGTGTGATCAATCTGTCCTCCTCAAGAAATCCAACCAGGGCAGGCAAGGGAATCCATCTGGATCCTCCGTGGCTCTCTGGGAGGTGGGGGAGAGCCTGTCAAGACTGAGCAGGCAGTAATCGCTTCCAGGTGTCATCAGAGACCCTTCTTTAGTCTAGAAAGCTCAGGGTACCCTATCCTAAACCTTGGTGTCTGGCCAATTCTTTTCTGGTAGGTGAATGGGTGTAAAGTTAACGGTGGTCCCAGCCCTCGCAGGAGTATTTCCAATTCCAAACTCTGTGCTCCCTGTAAGCATGGCACAGGAACTACATGGACAGACAGACTTCCGAATTCCAGCAAGGCAGCTGGCAAATTCTTTTGTGAATTTGAGGGAACGAAGCAACCACCAGTTCCTGGAGATGGTTGATGAAAGGATCCTGGTCAACCTGGAGAATGTTTGAAGAGTCTGTCTTTGATCTGTACTGTGCTGTATTTGTTATCAGTGACTTGGAGGAGATCGTTCAGGACACACTGATCACCTTGACACACCAATTATGGGAAGCAGGATGAGATTAGCAAATCAACTGAATGACTGAATAAAAGTTCAGAGATATTGAAACAGTGAGTGAGATCTAACAAGATAGACTTCAACAGGGGTAAATGTAAAGTCCCACAATTGGGCACAACACACACACACACACACACACACGCGCGCGCGCGTGCGTGCACACACACATCCCAGTACTGGCTGTTCTTGTCTCCTGGATGAGGGAGGGTTGTGTTCAGAAGCTTGGACTTGAAGGTAGTATTCATGGGTGGGGATGAGAGTGTAGAGGGCAGGGTGGCAATCCTGGAGATATATTGAGTCAAAAGCTGGCTAGGCCAGTCGACAGGGTGACCTAAAGAGGTTAGCTTGCAGGGAGGGAGCATTTGGCTACCAAGCCAGCCAGATAGAGATCTAGGGCAGAGAAGTCTTGAAGAGGGTGCAAGAAAGAGGTTGTAGGCAGAACCTGGGGCAGTTCCTGTGCTTTTCTGTGTTTATCTGCCACAATGGCCTGGGGCATAGGCGGGGAGGGAACAGTTAAAAGCACCAGCCAGGTGTGGACAAGCATAAATACAAAAAGGGGAAACTTTGTCTAGGAATAAGGCTCCGAGAACCAGGTTGAAAGAAAGTACCAGGTGGGTGAAGATTGGAGTGTGGTTGCCAAAAGAGCTCATTTGATCTCTGGCTGCATCCATAGATGTCAATAATACTTGCAATGACTCTTGGTCTGATATCATCTAGTGTGATGATTCACTACTGGGTGATATACTTTATGAGGATCATTGACACACCAGAAGGTAGCCAGAAGAGAGATTTCACTCATTCATTCATTCACCAAATATTTATTGAACATCTATGAAATGCAGGTACTTTTCTAGACATTGGGGATTTAACCACAAACGAGACAGATAAGGTCTGGGCTCCCAGTATGCTAACATTCTAGTGGGGAGAGATAGTCCGTGAAATAGTGCCCAAATAAATAAGATAATTATATATAGGAATAAATCTTATGGAAAACAAAATGGGATGACATGCTTGAAAGTGACTTGATAAGGGGAAGGGGAAATTTACTCATAGAGGGTGGTCAGAGAAAGCCTCTCTGAAGACCTGAACTGTAAAGGATGAGTAAGAGGCAAACACATAGGAAGTTCCAGGAAAATAATTCTCCAGGAGGAAGGAGCAGCGAGTACAAAATTCCCAAGGTAGGAAAAAGTTCGGAGCCTAGAAAGAGGGCCAGTATGTCTGGGAAGCAATGAGCAAGGATAAAAGTAGTAGGAAGTGAGGTCAAAAAGACAGGAAGGGTTGGTGGTAGTAAGGGGTTGCAAGCTCATCCCATTGTTTCATTATATTCAACTTTTGTGTTTATAGCGCTTACTATGTACCAGGTAATATTCTACGTGCTTCATAAATGCTAACTCATCAGTCTTCATGAAAATGATGGCAATTTGTAATTAAGTTACATTATAGTTAAGAATGCTCTTACAACTCTTATTTCATTTGTAACATTAAAAAAAATCATATTAAATAGGACTTTTTAACATAGTGACTTTATAGACCTTGAATGTGAAACACAGAGAGATTAATGGATTCGCCCAAGGACCGTATCCTGTGAAATTTTCATTCTTGAGGCTGTATCATTTGAGTAATAATTGGTGAAACAGGGAATAGTTTAATCCAGAGAAGGGAAACCTTAGAGATGGACACTGTGGCCGTTTGAATATTTGATGGGCTCTGCTCAGTGAGGCGTCATCCTTGAGCAGAGACTCGGTAGGTTGTGTTTTCACACAGAGTCCGCTCTGATATTTGCCATTTGATCTTTTTTTCTTATTGTTATTCTTTTGCTTCATGAAAACTTCAGTGTAGGGGTGCCTAGGTGGCTCAGTCTGTTGAGCGTCTGACTCTTGATTTCGGCTCAGGTCATGATCACAGGGTCATGAGGTCGAGCCCCACATTGGGCTCCATGCTCAGCAAGGAGTCTGCTAGAGATTCTCTCCTTCCCCGGTTGTCCCTCCCCCTGCTTGAACATGTGTGCACGCTCTCTCTCTTAAATAAATAAATAAATAAATAAAATCTAAAAAAAAAAAAAAAACAAAAACCAAACAAACCAACAAACCTCAGGGTACTTGAAGAATGTTTTAAATTGTCCCAGTTTATGGTTTTCATCTGTAAATTAGGGAGGACGAAGTACAGCATCAGCATATGTTGCTGTCGTGTATCTGTTCAGTTAACAAATATTTTGTCGAGTACCTCTCCTGAGCAAGACTCTGCTTGGGGCTGGTGTAGAGAGATGAATGGAAACAGGTACAGTTCCTTCCCTTGATAAGTGAAGTCAGCTTATGCTCCCTGAAAGAGACAGGCAATAAATGATAAAAACAAATATCTATGTAATTTCAAGTTCTATTAAATGCCAAGGAAGCAGTGAAATGTGTTATTGTTATTTTAATGCACTCTAGTTCATCCTGCAATTTGGTAGCTTTGAACAACCACGGTCATTGGTTTTGCTCATAGAGCTGCCATTTGGGAGGGCTCCGTGGGGACAGCTTATCTCTGCTTCCCACAGCTTGACAAGGGGGGAAAGTCCACTGCCAAGGTGACTGACTCGTATTTGCTACTGCTAACCATTTGGGAACTCAGATGGGGTTGTGGACGAGGGACTTCATTTCCTCTCTGCTTGATCCTGTCCTTGAGACTGCTTGGGCTTCCTCACAGCATGGTGGCTAGGCTCCAAGACATTGTCAGTCTTTTTTTTTTTTTTTTTTTTTAAGATTTTATTTATTTATCTATTTGACAGAGAGACAGAGAGCACAAGCAGGCAGAGAGGCAGGCAGAGAGAGAGGAGGAAGCAGGCTCCCCACTGGGCAAGGAGCCTGATGCGGGGCTCAATCCCAGGACCCTGAGATCATGACCTGAGACGAAGGCAGCGGCTTAACCCACTGAGCCACCCAGGCGCCCCGACATTGTGAGTCTTAAAAAGAGAAAGTCCTTTAATGGAAACAGAGTCAGGTTTGCTGTATACCAACGGTCAGGCGGTCAGGTCCACCTAGATTCAACGGTATCTAGACCAGGAATGGTGCTAAGCCCTACTTGCGGTGGGTGCTAAGCCCTACTTGCGGTGGGAAGAATGTACTTTGTCATCTTCAATCTAGTGCAAGTTGTCATTTCATAAGTTTCTATGTTTAAATCCAGTGTCTCAGAGACGTGTGTTGCTTTTGTTTGTTTGTTTTTTGTTTCTTGTTTGTTTGTTTCACCTGCAGTTTTTTTTCCCCTACAACTAGGAAGTATTGACATTGGTTTGTAGGTGCTGGCTTAGGTGTGAGTAATGGTCTAACTGGTGAGGATTATAAACAGGTTATCATATTTCTCCTTGGGTTATTTTCTTAAAAAAAAAAAAAAAAACAAACCTCTTCCTTAAACAAATAAGAATAAAAGAGCAAGGTATCAAATACGAATCTCTTTGTAAGATTAAATTTGGATTCTTACGTTAAAAAAAAAATCAATAGTTCCTTAGTTGACCATTGTTTTGTCATCAGGTTCTGAATCTTATGGGGTTTTTATGTGTCCTACACTATCATGACCATGCTGGGCTTCGTGTTCAGAGCCCTTCAAAGTGCTTACTGGACTATCAGCGGTTATCAAAGGCATATTAAGCAAACCTAAGCTTCGTTTGCTTGGTTGTTAGGTAATGAACAGACTTCCTTTTCTGCTGTCTCTCTGCCCGTTCAGTTAGCCTCCCCCTGCTGGGTGAAGGTGGAAACACCTGATTTAATTCCATCTCTACCACTTTCTGTGGATCACTGGTAACTTTCCTTTCTGGGATTCAGTTTCTATAACCAGAAAACAGAGATAGCAACGCTGACTTGAAAGGTGTTTTGGAAGATTTAATAAACTACCTTCAGTGAATCATCTGGGCACACAGTAAGTGCTCCATAAAAGTCAGTTTCCTTTCTCTTCTCCAGGCTCAGCCCCATTTGTGTCTTTCTTGCCTTGAGGCAAAGTTGTGGAGAGAGCAAGAGCCTATTTTCAACAGTCCTCCAGGCATCACCATCTCTTTCTTAATCCCCGACTAACTTTGAAACCTTTGGGGCTAAAACATGGTATTGCTGATTAAAAAAAAAAAAAGACACGCATGCCTGCACGCACACACACATTGTATATTTCTCTCTGCTCACTTAGCAGGGAAACTAAGTCTAGCTCATTGAGAAACTTGTCTCTGAGTCCTGTTACAATGAAAACTAACTTCAAACTGATTTGAACAGAAATAGCAGATTTGGAAACACACAGATTGTTTTGTCCACAGCAGCCAGCATTTCCTTCAATTTCTTCTTTTTGCTGGTGAGCTCATCCTTGTCTGCCTTGCTTTCAACCCTGCCCAAGGGAAGGCATCAGAGGCAGAGAGGAGCGGCCCCCTCCCTGATCAGACAAGGACCCCGGCAGCCTCTTTCCCCAGACTCCTCAGAGCAGCAGAGTCTATCCATTCCTGAAGGTTTGTTTATTCTGTGAATAGATTCTGTTTGCAACTGGCAGATCAGGAGAGGGGAGAGGAAGGAATTACCTCGGATGGCTGGAGCGGAGAACTCATGAAGGGAAGGCTCCGGGGCTTTGCCAATGGGGCATCTGGCCGGAAAATCTGTGGATGAATCAGCACAAGGGGATGCTCCTGTTACAAAAAGAATCAAAATTGCATATTCTAGTGATCACTGCTGATTGTACCTTGGTAAGGGTGAGGGATCGCTGCGGAAGAAGGTTCACCCATCGGTGGGTGAGATTTAGGAATCCTGAGACTTTGCACTGAGTCTTTGGAAAGCAAGAAAACCAGTCTCCAGACTTTAAAGTCAGCATCCAGACTTTCAAATCTTAAGCTATGTCCATGTGCTATTATAAATTGATGCCATTATAGAGATGTTAATACCCGTCTTTTCTCCTAGAATCATGAAAAAGACTAGCCTTAATATGGAACTGGATATTAAAAGCAGTTTCTTATCCATGTATCCTAAAGCTATCAGTGACATCCATGATTAATTAGTGCAGGGGTGATTCCTGGAATGCTAATTGTCATTCCATGGTACAAAAATCACAACCTGGGTTTGTGGGTTCTTTCTTCCTTTCTTCCTTTTCCGCCTCCCCTTCCTTCCTGCCTGCCTTCCTTCCTTCCTTTGTGTGACTGTGTATCGAAATCTGAGTATCACTTGCTCTAGAGGATTAGCATAGTTATGTCTGACAGTTACAACTGCCAAATATTGTATATTTTTGTGTATCTAATGGCGATTCAAATGGCAGTTCTAAGGCACATTTAAAGGCTGCAGACACATGTAAATACATTGTCACTACAGGTAACATAATTCCTGATGACTGTTTTTATTTACAGAAGTCTTTGTGGCCAGAAGACTTTATCACTTTAACTTTTTAGTAGTCTGTGAATACTAAGCTTTTAAAAAATTATAGTGGTAAATATATGTAACACAATGGACCATTTTAACCATTTCGAAACATACTTTTCTGGGGCATTAAAGCAGTCACAGTATTATGCAGACATTCACCATCCATCCAACCAACCCTTCCATCTCTCCTCACTGAAATTCTGGATCCCTTAAACTTGAATTTCTCATTCCCTCCCCTCCCCCACCCCCCAGCCCACAACCACCATTCTGCTTTCTGTCTCTGTGAATTTGATCAGATACCTTATATAAGTGGAATTCTGCAACATTTGTCCTTTTGTGACTGGCTTATTTCATTTAGCATAATGTCCGTAAGGTTCATCCATGTCCTAGCATGGGTCAGAACACTTTTTTTTTTTTTCCTTTTAGGACTGAGTAATAGTCTATTGTATGTATATACCACATTTGTGTACCCATCTGGTGATGGTCCCTCCGGTTGCTTCCACCGTTTGCCTATTGTGAATGATAATAATTGTCTGCCAGGAGCATGGACACACAGTGTGTACAGTCATGTAGACAGGTCCCCTCCTTGCTCATGTAACTCTCAGGTCTGTTCTTTTCACAGAAGAGTTAACGTTGGCCACCATCCTGGAGCGATACGTTTCTGTTTCCTGTTACATGAATGACCTCCTGCTTGCAGGGTCTGGTGTCCATGGCACATGGGGATGTTGTGGTCCGTCTCTGTTCCAGTCACTTTTATTTAGGGACAGACTTGAGAGGAATCCCTACCGTTAACAATTAAAGCTTGGAAACTGCCTCCTTGGGTTGGATTCGCCCAAAAAAGAAAAATGTGAAAAATGAGACAAACTTCAAACAAGCCCCAGTGCTCCTCGAGTCAGACACGTCTGTGAAGGCCACTTCTGCCCACCCTGGGCCAGGCTACCTGCCGCCGTTTGGACTGGGATTCAACTTCCCCATTGTTTAGAAGAAAAGGGCTCTGGCCGCACTGACTTTATGACTCAGAGCATATGGCAACCCCTGGTGCTGTTATAAAGGATTCAGACATCCCAGAATCGATTAAAAAAAAAAAAAATCTGAAGACCAGCGTTCCTTTGAGGTATTAAGTCTTGGGCATTCGTGTCTGCGGATGCCCGGCTGCTCTGGAGAAGAGATGACGTCTGCACTTTGCTAAGCTTCCCCAGGAGAGTGGGCTTTCTCTCCTCCTGCTGGTGAGACCTGGGAAATCTTTCCACCATTTTGAGAAGAAGCCAAATCATCCGTCTGTTGACTCTGTTGGGGCCTGTGGGGTTGTCTATTTTGTTTACTGTGTATTTGCTTTTGACCTTCAGTAGGTCCTAGTGACACAGCCAAAACAAAGACGTAGAAATTAAACACAGAGTTGCAGAATGAAATGACAGAAAGACTTTAATCATTTCCGGGTATGACCGGGCCAACAGTAACATGGCACTCTGCTTATAGGGTGATGTTCTTTGGGTCTTGGTACCTTATACAGTCATCTGTCATGTGTTACGATATGTGATATATAACATGTGTAATACACACAGCAAGTATTAGACACCTACTGTGCTTTTCTCCTAACTTCCACCCCTCCTCCAATTCCACCTCGGTGGCTTAAGGGACGGGCAGTGTGAACCAGGGCTGCTGGGGGCCCAGGAGTCCTTAGGCAGCACATCTGTGGGGACAAGGAGCAGTGTGGGGTGGAGGTGGTCTGGAGGGGGAATTTGTGCCTGGCACAGCGGAGCCCCTCAATATACGGTTATTGGAAGAATAAATGAGGAAAGGAGCAGCACCCCTGTGACCAGAGACACAAACGGGCCATCACTATCTATTATTAATTCCACTTCACAGTTGGAGAGACTGAGTTATGGAGAGATTAACTGATTTACATGGGCTCAGCCAGCTAGCTACTTAACGTCAGGAACCAGACCAGACTTTATGTTTCCAGGCTCCGAGCCGAAAGTGTTTGCACTAGATTTATGCACTTGCTGACCCGTTCCTGCTGATGGCCACTTTGATAAATCATCTCAATTAGAAGCAGATGTTATCATGGTACACATGGAGACATGTCTTCCCGAGGTTCCAAACGGTGAGTCCCTCCTCTACGGTTTCCCGTGTGTGTGTGCGCGCGCGCGCGCGCGGGGGGGGGGGGGGGCTGGTCTGTGTCTGTACAACCCTCACAAACACACAAATAAGCGGGCCATAAGCAGCAGCAAGAGAACGAGCACAAGGAGGCTAGCTGTGGTGGGGCAACAGCTTTCAGGAGAAGGAAGTATTAAGTCACATGCATTTCCCTAGAGATCCCAGCTAGTCTTGCCTGGAAACTGAGCAGTAAAACGAAGAGCTTGGTTTGTTGTAGAGAGTGATTGGAAATGGCTCACGCAGCAATGGAAGTTTCTGGGAATCTCAATCTGGGAAACAATAATTATAACAGGCCTTCGTGTCTTTACGACATCTGGTATTGACCGTGGCATTCTGGGACTCTTCATTTGCATGTGGAGAGTCTCTTAAATCATTTCTTTTTCATTTTGTGCTCATATGGATTTCATTTTCTCATAATAATCTCCTTTTTTTGATTATAAACTTAGTATATGTAAGTTTTGCAAGAATTTGGGGAAGATGTGTAAAGGTATAAGGATAAAATGGCTTGTAATTCATTACTCAGAGAGAACCATTGTTAACGTTCTGGAATATATACCCTTCTACCCTTTCATACATACAGACACATACATTTTGGTTGTACTGCCTGCTTTCCCTTTTTGCTTGAAGATATATTGTGAGAATTTCCCCATGCAATTAAATATTCTTCTAAAACACAGTTTTTCAGGTGCCGCAGTTTTCCACCCTATAGCTATACCACATTTATTTAACCATTTCCTTCCATGACATTTTAACCAACTTCTGACTTCCATCGTTCATATGCATGTGGAAAATACAGCATCCATGTTTATGTCTATAGACTGTTTTAGAAATACATTTATTTTGAGCAGTGGAGTATTTGATCTTAGTTTGGAATCACTCTTTCCTCCTGGGAGCTTGGAATTAGAGCAAAAATGGGAAAAGAAACACGCTAATGACTGAAGTCGGGGCAAGTTATTGTTAGTTGAGCTGTAAGAGCTCTTCCTCCCTTCCTCTCTCTCCTCCTCCCTCCTTTCTTCCCTCTCTTTGTCCTTTGCTTTGACGAATGCCTCCTATGTGTCGTGCACAGTGAAGCGTGGAGTAGTGAGAGGCAAGTTCTCGTCCCTGCTCTCATCAGTGCAGAGGCTGGCAGCTGAGGTGTGCCGAGCGGATTGTGGGGGGAGGATGGAGACACGAGGTACCAGAGATTTTTAGCCTCGCAGAAAAGGTGAAACAGGAGATTGCTGACGTGCAGGGATTTGAGGGCCCTGTTGAAGGGGGCATGGGTGCACGTGTGTGAGGATATGCGTGTGTGTGTGTGCACGTGCATGCATTTTAATGGGTGGCCAAGGGCACGTGGTGGGAGGTTGTTTGCATGAGCTGATTCCCGCCACTTAGGAACTTGGGAAAGCTTGGATGGTGCTTCAATTCCCAGCTCATCCCTGAAAAGAATAGAAAAAGATCATAAAGCTCCCACTTCACAGATTCCAGAGTTTCTTTAAATGTGGCAGGCTGTTCTTGACCCTAGGCATTGCGTAATATTGCACACTCTTACCTCCTTGGTCCATATATGTATCCACCAAATTGCAACCTCTTAGTTGCAGACAAATCACTAAAAGAAAAGGAGGATTGCCACCAGTGGCACCCCCTTCTCCTGCTTCTGTTCTCAGACCAGATTCTCTCCTCTCCTGAGAATGCTCCCTCTTGGGATGGAGGTGGCTGATGTCTAGACCAAACCGGATCATGTCCTGTCATGATTGTATCTCCACCAACAGAGAGTCGCAGGGACAGACTGGGTCTCAGGGCGTGGTCCGATCAGGCGGGCTGCACGGGCTATTGTGGTCTGATCCTGGTGTCCTGGCTGGAATGCAGTTCTTCGGTGAGACGGACCTCTCCCTCACCTCCGTGCCCCAGCCCCAGGCTCCTCCCAGGGAGGAACCAGACAAGCTTGCCACCCGCCCAATGCCGTCCTTCGCCACAATGGGGACTTCCCTAGTGTTGACTTCTTACTCCTAAGGTCTCAGCAAGGGCCCATTAAATAACAGAACAGCTGATAATCGGGGTAGAGTGACCTGGGTTAGTTAGACTTGGGGGGCAGAAACATTTCTGTGGTCGTGCCTCGAAGTACCCAGTCCAATGCCTTCTTTGATTCCCAGGGTCAAAGCAAACACGCCACATAAATGAAGAACCTGGCACCTAAATGTAAACACATTTAGTCTATGAAGGGGGAAAACCGTGTTTTTAGCAAATTTCCCATAAACCAGTAAAGCAACTATTTTGAGACAGAGCTATATACATGTTAATAGAAAACTATTATAATTATCTTTATGAATCTGAAAGTGGCTTAAAAGGATGCTTTTCTAAAATTATGATACACTGGGAGCTAACTTTCAAACTTCTATTGAATATTTGAAAAAAACTAGGGCTGAGAGAATTTAAATAACTCATTCAAGGTGACATAACCAGAAGTTCAAAAGATAAAACTTGAACTCGAAAGCATTCACGATTAATGTGCATCTTCCAAAGAAGACGCTATTTCGCACACGAATATGTCACGTTATTTTATTGAATCCTCATCTTAACCCTTTGGAATCTTATTCTCCTTTCACTAGCAGGGAAACTGACGTGCAAAGAGATCAAGAGAATCGTTCAACGTCCACGGTTATTATGTGGCAGATCAGGAATCCAGCCACAAGTCAGGGCAACTCCAGAGCCCAGGACATCTCAGGGCACCGGGATTTCTTGTGGAGGCTGCATGGTTTGAAATATTTCTGCTTTCTCAAAACAAGCCTATTTCCCTCTCCATTAGTTTCTCAGACTTGAGGAATTCCTAGAAGTGGAAATTAATAGGGTTTGGTTAGGGAGGGAAGAAAGAAACGAGGAGAAACTTTGGTGGAGGCAGAGAAGAGAACATTTTTTTTTTTTTTTTCTCTAGCCCAATTTTCAAATTGCTTTTGAATCACTTTTTTCTTTCACTCAAATTCAGAGCATGCTCCATTTATTTTCAGACCTGGCCAGCAACATTTTGCCACGGGAATTCATCTTTTCATAATCTTCACCGAAGATCCCCAAATGGTTGGCGGGTGTTTCAAGTAGGAGGCAGGCCAGCCTACAGTTCTCTCTCTCTGGCAAGGGTGGGAGGTGTTTGGGTGCTGTGCTCCCGAAGGACAGAAAAATGGAGCCATAGGAGCTCTGACATGGGAGAAGATCTGGAAAAGTAGGACACCCTGGAGGGTATTTGGCATATAACGAGGTTGAATTAGATCCCAAATGAAGCAAAATCCAAGCAGCCTGGCCTCACACCGGAGACGGGGGAGTCGGCTTGGAGCTGACGAAGCCCAGGCTGTGGAGGGGCTTAATGACAGGAAAGGAAATGAAGACATTCCTGAGCTCTCCAGCCCTCTTTTCCCCAGACCCAAAGATGCTCTCTCAAATTTCAGGCAAGGTGGAAAGGAAGGCACATGTTGTCTCCTCAGGCCTTTCTCCACAGGTCATTTTGACCCTGCCTGGGGTCCGTGCGCCCTTAAAGGAAATCCTAAAGGAAATCTCTCCTCCGGCAAAATACATGTTGTACGCAGAGCGTGTAGACGGGCCTCCTGGAGACAAGGAAGCCTCGAAGAAGAAGTTCTGTTCCGAATGCCCGAAAAGCTCCTGGCCACAAGACCTGAGAGAGAGAGAATCTGTGTGTGTGAGCAAAGTCCTTGCCAGCTGATTGCTGTGGGGAATGGTGCGTGCTTCCTGGCCCAGAATAGAATCTTCCAGCCAGCTCTGGCAGGGCTGGCCAAGGTTTTTATATGGGAGTTTGCATTCTTCAGGCAGGCAGTGTAGTGGGCACCTGAGCAACAAAGCATTCCCTCGTGGGACGCTACAACTATCATTTCTCTGATGCATGCCTTTCTATGTCCAGGTTGCCCCAAATGCTATAAGCAAACAACACAAGCAAACAAACAATAGAACAATAATGCCGAGGAAGCACGTGACTGTATAAAACACATGTGCGTGTGCACACACACCCACCCACCTTGGAACCACAGTCCCAACAACTAGTATTTTAATAACTTCTTTTTAAAAAATATTTATGTATTTATTTATTTCAGGGAGAGTGAGAGAGGGAGAGCACAGAGGGAGAGTGCAAGGGAGAAGCAGACTTCCCGCCGAGCAGAGAGCCTGACACCATCCTGGAACCCCTGAGACCATGACCTGAGCCAAAGGCAGATGCCTAACTGACTGAGCCACCCAGGCACCCCAGGAACTTCTTAAGATGGCTCTTGCATTCAGGAGTATTTTTACCTTTGACTGATCCCATTTGAGAATTAATCTTTGTAGAAACCCATGACTCTCAGCCCAGAAGCACATGGGACCTCACATTTAGAGGTTTGGATTTAATTAATTAAATTAAATTAAATTTAATTAATTTAATTTAATTAATTGTTCTGGAGCCAGTCTGGGGCTTGGGTGTTCTTTTTTTTTTTTTTTTTTTTTAAGATTTTATTTATTTACTTGACAGAAATCACAAGTAGGCAGAGAGGCAGGCGGAGAGAGAGAGAGAGAGAGGAGGAAGCAGGCTCCCTGCTGAGCAGAGAGCCCAATGTGGGGCTCGATCCCAGGACCCTGAGATCATGACCTGAGCTGAAGGCAGAGGCTTTAATCCACTGAGCCACCCAGGTGCCCGGCTTGGGTGTTCTTTACTGGTTCCTAGCATGGCCCTGACTATCAGGTGGGGGTGAGCACCCCTGACCCTGCGGGGCTGCTCTACGGATCGTACCTCACCGGCTTCACAGATCATTCCTGCTCTAATCAAAGAGGATGACAGCAGAAGTCTGAGTTTAAGCCAGATCGTAATACACTCTTAATAATGTATTTCAAGTCAATTTCTTGTGCATTTTACTGTAATGCCATTTAGATACGGGAAATCCTTTTGACCTATTGACTTTGGGGAGCACGTCTCCAGAAGGGCTACAGTGTTCCCACGTGTCAGGTGACTGTAATCTTACCAGACTCTACCAGCCTCCCCCTGTAACATCTACAGAAACACGCCTCTCAGGAGGCTCACATCTAAGAGAACACATCGGCATCTTTTCGATCCCCTGTAAAATGAGGGGGAAAAAACCATATATGATCAATGTTCAGATGGATTTCACACTCCATCAGATAGTTTAGTCCAGTGGTCCTGAATTAGCCTTTTTACGTTACCATGATTGCATTGTGCTCCCTGTATGTTAGCTGAGAAAGTGAAAGTCTGTGGGTAACTTGGCCAGAGTTGTCCAGGTCTTTCATTTGGACCAGCCCGTTCGTTCACAGGTCTGGACTTCAGTGAGTGCATTTCTCTCTCATAGGATGGCTTTCTGCGGAAGCCTCGGGAGATATGCTTTTTGACGTAAAGGATTGAGAAAAACTGAGAAAACCCAAAATGTTTTTAGATCTCAGTGAACTATTGCCAGCTCATTTGTAATATCCCGGGAGTCTGAACAAAAAGAATTTTACAAAGCTATGTTGCATAATATAGTAGAGATATGTGCATGGGATACAGAATATATATTATATAAAGCATAATAAAAATACTTATAACTGCCTTTAATAGGATTAGTAAGGAGATGATCACATTTAATGTATTATCTGAGTCCTATGAAGGTCTTACAACCTGGAGAAAAATCAGTACACATTTCTCCTAAGGCATCTTAAGAAATATTTAGAGTACAGTTTGGGTCCTTTAACCTAGGTAAGCAGCAGTTAATTTTATCTTAATGTTTTGTTTTATTTTCGAATATTTAAAGATTAGCCGTGAAAAAGCCTTCCTCCCAGCTCTCTCTCCCACCTCCCCAGTTCCTGAAGTAAATGGTGCTACCAGTCTCTTGAACAGAGATCATTTATTTATGCTATATTTAAGTAGAACTGGAGGAATAGGTAGATTATTCTTTCAGGAAATAAAGTTTTTACAGAAAAAGGAGGAAGAAAGTGGCATCATCTTTGCATATGAAATACAGCAATATTTATTGGAAAGTTACTTTTCCAAATCAGTCTCTACCCTTAGCTGCACTAGCACAGTGTCTTCTCAGTAAACGCCAGAGAAATATTTACTTATTTAATTAGCTGTTGATGGAATGCACCTGTGAGCCTCTTCTGTTTTCCTATCCTGGGTGAGGACTTTGGATGAGCCTAAGTGATGAGGCAAGTCGGACCTCCTTCCCTCTGATGTCCCTGTTTCTGGTGGCCAGCCCATTACCTCCCCCTAGCTTGGCTTGGAGACTCTGCAGGTCCCCGCCTGCCCCTTCCCGCGTGGGTGGGCCATTCAGGTGCTGCCTTGGAGCCCCAGGTCACATCGGTGCTGCTGGGAAACTTGGAGCACTTTCTCCTGAGATGTGGGGCAGGCGAGGGCTGAGGCGCTTCTCCTGCTGTGTGAAGAGTTGCCTCCTACTTTCCCAGCAGGAAAGAAAGCCCAGGTGGGGTGAGGAAGCAGTTTTTCCGGGTACTGCTGCATGTCAAATAGGGCTTCCTATTGTTTTGTTTACCTTCTCGGCTAATTTTATGATTTTTAGTTCCAGGAGGGTTTGGCCAGGTGGCAAATATTCCAGGTGACTGGGAAAGAGCATAGCAAGGAGAAACAGCACAGGGCTCTGGTTGGACCAGTACAATCCTGACTTTTATTCTCTATGATCTTTTCCCTCTTTGATATCCTTATTTTCAAAAAAACCCAGAAGAATATGTGAAACGGGCTATACTGGACAGGTTGAGGCTAAGAAAGCAGTTTCCTTAGCAACTGCAGCCATATGAAAGGCTGGCAAGTCTTCCTTGTCTCATTTTTCATTTCATTTTCTGTGGTTCCTGAAAGGAGGTCAGATGCTCTGTGTTAAGTTCACGTTGCGGTTTTGCTTGTGGTACCTTCTGTCTCAGAGCTGGGGAAGGCAGATCACTGTGCAAGTTACCGACTGCTTTTGTTTATTTCAATTAGAAATGAGCACATCGACACAGTCACATCTGACAGTCAGCTTTCAAAGAATCCCAGAATATTCATTTTATTTGTGAGTGCCTCAGAAAGGAAAGTGTAAAAGCAAAGGACAGTCTCGGCCATGCACGTAGTTGCGGTTCATTCGTCTTTAATGAGAGCTATTCTGATTTCAAAGTCATATCTGAGTATTTTTTGATAGTGGCAAACAACACCTTGCTTTTTTTTTTTTTAATTCAGATTAGACCTCCACTAATAGGATTCCTTTTCTAAAATTGTATGCAAGATCTGAAATTGAAGTTTATGGTCAATTTCAAGATTCCAAGTTCAATTCGACAATATTTATTGCATCTCTGATTCACTAAGAACTGCAGGGGATAAGCAGATGTGGTAAGATGGTCTGTGCCCTCAAGGAGTTTCAAATTTAGTAGTGGGAATAAGACAAATACAGTGTAATTACAACTACAAGGAAGAAAGTGATAAATGGTACAACGCAGTGGTTATCGACCTTGACTGCATATTGGAATCACCTGGGGAGCTATAAAAACACCGGAGGTTCTTCCCCAGAGGTTCCGATTTAATTGATCTGGGGAGCAGCCTGGGGATGGGGATTTCAGAAAAGCTTTTCAGGGGAGTCAAATGCCCAGTCAAGGTTAAGAACCACGGGCAAAGAGCATCCAAGAAATGTCCAAGACACCCTTCGGATTCTTCAGGATCGGAGAAGGCTGACTTTCAGGCGGCATTGCCGAGTGGGTGGGATTCCAGGAGGCAAAGGAATTTGAGAGTGAAAGGAGGTGTTGGAGAGGAGGAAGAGCGTGAGAAAAGCCACAGAGGTGTGAAACTGCGGGGTGGGGATTCAGGATCCGTGAGCAGACCACCTCCAAGCAAGCTGGAGTATGGAGTGTCCGGGAGAAGATAAAGCTAGGAGGCAGATTGGGAAAGGCTGAGGTGGGGTAAGGTGTGAAGAACGCGGGTTGAGCTGGAGGCGGGACGCGGTTCGAGTTGAGTGGGTCTGTTTTTAGCCATGCCTCGAGATCCTTGGGGTTTGGGTCTACTGTGGTTGGGAGGAGTCGAACAGAAAACAAGAACATGAGCTTATTATAGGACAGGACAACAAATTCAACACCTGACCAAATCGCCCTATTGTCCTCCCCTTGGAGATAATCCCGTTAAGCTTCTTTGTTTTCCAGTTGAGAAGGCCTGAAGGAACTGACCTTTGATGGTTACATGACCCGTTAGTTGACTACTCCGGCTCCCAGGTCAGTGGGGCGCCCAGGTGGGGATGTCCAGCGGGCAGTTTACAAGCGGGGCTGAGGCTGAGGAGAGAGGTCAGGGAAAGACGCGTAATTCTGAGAATAATTTTCAGTGAAGTAATTAGGGCTTGAGGGCAGGGAGGAATATGGAAGGGAAAGGGAGAGTGATACTGAGATGAAAACAGGGGAATTTGAAGCCAACAAGAGGGGTATTGAATGGGCATCAGAGAACTAGGAGAATCCGAATTCCGTGGTATAGACACCAAGGAGAGTCCCACAGGAGGAGGGGGGCTCCCTTCAGAACGGCCCCCTGGTGGGGAGTGTGTGAGCATAATGGCTGAGGAGAGACCCTCGGGGGGTGTAGCTCATCTGTAACCTGTGCCTCCTCCTGGTGCTGATGGTGTAGTCGCTTGGCGCCTCAGGAATGAAGGGCGAGCTCTCGTCCTGAGCCAGGCAGTTCTTCTCCAGGTCTTGCTTTTTAGTCAGGTTTCAGCTGTCAACACACAAAATAATCGCAGTGAAAAAGAGACTGATTTGCTTTCTGAAGAGGAAAAAAAAAAGCCTCCACTTCTGAAATTTTAAGGAAGCCCAATGGAAAAAAAAATGACATTCCATGTTATGACCTTGAAAAAAAGAAAACGAAGAGCTTAGAAATAAACAAGGCCATAAGTAGTCATCATTCCGTTGTTTATTCTGAGTCCTTTACAGAGGAAGGCCGATGCATAGTGGGGTGTAAACAGGTAGGTAGATATGTATCGTGTGTGATATTACAGAGTGGGAGAGAGGACGAATACGGTGTTGCGGACACGGGGGTATGGGGGAGGAAAAGACTCCGTAGTTTCCGTGTGGGAAGGGGAGGCACTATGCTTCAAGCTGTTCAGTGACTCTGCTTCACGGCGAGAATACCCAAAGGCATCACACCTTCCAGAAACCCCCTTGGCTGTCCAGAAAGAGGGAGTTAATGAACAGGGACAGACGCTACCAACAAAAGAAGAAATGCTTTATTTATTATTCACTAATCTCCAGGTCCCTGTGCTACTCAGAATTAACAAGCTCTCTGGAATAATGGTTTAATACCTCTTGGTTTGACATAGCTGTGCTTACCCGAGCATGCACAGTGTCTCTCTGAGGCCCAGGGGGGAGCCGTGTAATGGAGCCCCCCCCCCACTCTTCTAGCCTGTGGAGGTCATCGAGTACCACCTCCTGACCCCAATGTCAGAATTAACTCATAGCATCCCTGACAAAGGTTGCCTTGTCCCACATGTTTCTAGTGATGGAGAGCTCATCACCTAATAAGGTAGCCCATTCTATGAACTTAGAAACTTTGGAAAGTTTTTCCATGTGTTGAATTCTCCTTTCTACAGCATCTGTCTTGTACCTGGTCCTGGGTTTTATCTCTTTTAGATTCCATCATCCCCCTCAAGCTCCTTCTCTATTAACTATCGAATTTGTATTCTATTACTGGACTCAACATTTTCACGTGCTTTGTGCAATGAAAAGAGAAAAAAAACCCTGAAAAAAAGTCGTATCTTATGTATTCAAGCTAAAATTCTTTGTTATGATATCTGGGTCCATCTGAGGTCCTCTATCCCTTGAAAAAGCCCTTGAGGTCCACACAACATTGGTAATTTTGAGGCTGCTCTTAGTAGTTTTCCTGAATTGAATGATCTATTCATTCTATCATGTGTCTTTGACAAATGTCTTTCTACACAGGGACTTCCTTTGCTGTGTGCTGATCTGTTGAGTAGGGCCTGTCTGGGGCGTGAAAGCAAAGGCATCACTTTTTTTTTTTTCCCCCGTGGTGAGCTTGACTAATGTCTTAGTTCTCAGAATATATAACACATATCCTTACAGAAGTCTGTTTGCATTCAACTCTCAAAAACATTTTTTCATCATTGTCTTAGACATGGGCCCGTGCTAAAGATTTTTTGAAGATAGCAAAGCACTATAGCAATCACAAGCAACTGTTCAGTAAATTCTTGCTGAGTTGTCTTGAGTGGAATCTGCTTCAGCTTCCCCTCTTCTCCCTAAATTGACGTTTTCCTTGGGGGTATGGGTGACATTCCTAGTCCCTAACCAACACAGGCGTCTTTGGATATGTTCTACTTCTGTGAAGTGTAGGTGGATTCTGTTAGCCCTTCTTTGCAAGACTAGGTCAAGAGTTCTATTAGCTATGAATTTTTTTGAAAATTGATTGAGTCAAAGAGAGAAGATAAGGGGTGCCTGGGTGGCTCAGTGGGTTAAAGCCTCTGCCTTTGGCTCAGGTCATGATCCCAGGGTCCTGGGATCGAGCCCCGCATCGGGCTCTCTGCTCAGCCAAGAGCCTGCTTCCCCCTCTCTCTCTCTGCCTGCCTCTCTGCCTGCTTGTGATCTCCATCTGTCAAATAAATAAATAAAATCTTAAAAAAGAAAAAAAAGAGAGAAGATAGTATACTCAGCTAATCAGTAGGCCAGTTGAATCAGGAATCTATACTAGCGTGTTCCATAGGGAAGCAGAAATCCCTACAGCCCAATATCTCCAATATCCAAAACACTTACTTTTTAAAATCTGGGTTCTTCAGAGTCTTTAGGACACCTGGATGACTGTTTTCAGTCACATTTGCTCATCTGGGAATTAATGTAATTTTTTGTGTCTACAGTGACCAAGACATATGCAAATAAGTTGCAAATGACTTTTGTCCATGCATAGTTATTCAGGGTATTTTTCCTGATTCTTCTTATATAAATTTAAATACAGTGTGACTTGACATGAGACCACATTTAAATTAAGCACGGTTCGCTTTATTTCCACAAATGCCCTTAGCATATCCAGCTCAATTACCTTCACCCTGACGGGCAGTTCGTGCTCGTGCCATTTGGCCGCTGTGGATTCATGCCTTGTGCTTGGGTTCCTGGGTACCAGCTGCGTTGGTAAGTCCCTCTCTGTCCCTTCTCTGTAACCAGTCTGTCAATCTACTTAGTGATTGTTCCTCTTGGCCTGTTTAGTAGGCGTTTATGTACATTAACAGTGGAAGGTTTTGTGTACAAATAAAATTTGACGTTTTTCAAGTGTTGGGTTGACATTTATTGGTACTTTAGTGTCTCCTCTGTAAATTGGAGGACTGTTAATTTTACTGGAAGGCCAATCCTTGGAAACGAAGCCAATGGCAAAGCACCTCTCTTGCCCTCCTTAATCGTTCCATGGAGGCATAACTTTCCCTGCCATTTTCATGAAAGGGCAGTTTGTAGATCTAGTAGCGGTCTAGATGCCAGGGTATTGGGAGGGGCGAGCAGAAGGAAAGAGTGCAAAAACAGTGAGCAGGTAATTTAGGTGGAAGATGTCTGGAATCTGTCATTGTGTAAGAGAAAGGAGAGGTATAGGTTTGGAAAGCAATCTGACGTTTTTAGATAAATTAAAATGCTTTCTCTCTCTCTGTCAAATTTCGTGGGGGACACTTCTCCCTTCTGGTGGGGTGGGACACGTTGTAGGATCCAGATGTTCTTGAATCTTCACATGTCGACTCAGATGGCTTTTGGTGAGAGGCAAAGGCCATCTTTCAAGGCCTATTGCCAATGTCATTTTTCCACAAGGTGTTCTCCGATTCCTCCAAAGATGGATCCTTCTCTCTCCGTGGATCTCTGAGAACATTCAGTGCCTCGTTTTGCCTCCGACATTGTTCCTCATTCCTCCTCGCGTCCCTTGCTGAACTGTGGGCCCCCTGAGGGTGGGGCTGCCCTCGCTGGACCGTGTGTCGCCTGCTACACGTGTGCAGAGGGCACCCTCCAAATGCGCAGTTGAGTTGGAAAGACAGGAATTGAAAGGGTGAGAGAGAAAGCAGGCGGGCTTTGAAAGCCTCTTACATTTCGAGAGCTGGAGATGCACTCCAGAGGCCACCCCGGGCAAGGAGCTGGCCTTGTGTCAGGATGTGTGGAAGCTGCCTTTTTGGTGGAGGGGATGGCGGTGAAACCCCGAGAGGGCATTCTTCGGTGGATGTCTTCTCAGAATCCTTAGTGCTCTCGGGCACAGCGAAGCTCCGACTAAGAGGGTAACTCTGTCGGGTCATTAACAAACATTTAACCTCAAAGTGCTGGGGTAAGGAGGGAGAAGGCCTGGAGGATGAGGCCAGCTCCGGGTACCAGGAAAATAGGTCAGAATGCTGAGCGGCATCTTGCCTGTCTGAGGACTGTGACACCCTTGTCTGGGCGAAGTCTCCCAGAGGTAGTGGGTGACATTTTCTCTCCTCCTTTATTTTCTGAACACTTTCAATGGCACTGAGCTCTAGAGTCCACCAATAAAGGTTATATTTTTTTTATTTTAGTTCCAGTAGAATTAACAGACAGTGTTACATTAGCTTTCGGTGCACAATACAGTGACTCAACCCTTCCATATATCACAAGTGCACCCCTTAATCCCCACCCCCTATTTCACCCATTTCACCCATCCCCCCACTCCCCTTCCTTCTGGAAGCGATCAGTTTGTTCTCTATACTTAAGAATCTCTTTGGGGTGCTTGGGTGGCTAGTCTGTTGGGCATCTCACTGTTGGTTTCAGCTCAGGTTATGACCTAAGGGTCATGAGATCGAGCCCTGTGTTGGGCTCTACGTTCAGCATGCATGTTTGCTTGAGATTCTTAAAAAAAAAAAAAAAAAAAAAGAGGAAAAAAAGAAGACAAAAAGAGCCTGCTTCTTGGTTTGTCTCTCTCTTTCCTTCTTTTTTTTCCCTTCTGGTTATTTGTTTTGTTTCTTAAATTCCATATATGCATGAAATGATACGGTATTTGTCTTGCTCTGACTGACTTAGTTAACTTAGCATGAATCTCTAGCTCCATCCCGATCATTGCAAATGGCAAGATCTCATTCTTTTATGGGGCTCGGTAATATTGCCCTGTGTATATCTACCACATCTTCATTCATTTTTCAGTGGACACTTGGACTGCTTCCATAATTTGGCTATTGTAAAGAAAGCTGCAATAAACATAGGGGTGCTTGTGTCTCTTTGAATGAGCGTTTTTGTATTCTTTGGGTAAATATCCAGTAGTGTGACTCCTAGATTATAGAGTAGTTCTATTTTTAACTTTTTGAGGAACCTCCATACTGTTTTCCACAGCAGCTACACCAGTTTGCATTCCCACCAACTGTGCACAAGGGTTCCTTTTTCTCCACATCCTGGCCAACACCTGCTGTTTTTTGTCTTGTGGATTTTGGCTATTGTGACACATTCGAGGTCTCATCGTAGTTCAGTAAAGGGGTTTTATCTCACTCACCTCTGGGCTTAGTTCAGGGCCTGACACGGAGTATGTGTTCCAGATGCTCACTTCTGCGTGCCTGCCTCAGGTGAGTGAGGTAGACGTGTTTTCCTTAAGTTGGTGAAACTTTGTAATAGAACCAAATGGAGTCCATAACATTTTAGTATGTATATTCACATACATCCTAAAGACTCTAAGCATAGTAGTTTAAAAAAATGCCAGCTGTTATTAAGATGATCGATTATTAGTAATTTCAGTTAAATTTAATAAAGGATAAGGTATAATGTAGCATACAAAAAATACGTTGGAGCGTTGCCTTTCCAAATACAAATACCTTCTTAGCCCCACGTTTCCCATTCTAAAATTTTTTTTTTACATAAAAAATATAATAACCACCAAACACATGATGTTTGCAAACTAGTAAGTACAAATAAGTGGAAATATTCTCCTTCTCCTGAATCTCAATATCATCTTTTGAGCTCAGATGTTTCATAGTCACTCCAATGCACAAAATCAGTCTAATCTATTTCAACTTGTGTGCAGTTTTGGAAATCTGTACTATGTGAATAAGAACCTGGTTGTACTTAGCTGGGCTGACATTTGCATTGTCAAGTACAGTAACCAAAGCCAAGTTGTGACAGCATTTCTTGATACTTCTCTTAGGGACTATGTATCTATTTGTTTACTTATTTAATGTGACATTTCTTTCAGCAGCTACTCCTTCCATTTCTGGCCGTAATACGAAATCCTTCTTTTGTACATTGAGTAATACGTAAAAAAAGGAAAAAGAAATCCCAAATCCATTTCTTGGGTATCTTAACCACTGTATCCCACTTCAAATGTTTCTTTTAACCTATCCTGGGTATATGAAAATACTCTCTACCATGTTTCTTGGGGCCGTCCACTTGGAATCCTTTGAGAAGCAGCGTCTTCGGTGATGCTGGCTGAGCTCTCAAGGGGACGTCTCCTGTTCTGAATTCTCTCTTTTTATTTATCAAATGTCAGGTGCTGTAACACAGAGACTGCTACCCCCAGCTGGATTGTTGACCTCCCCATATCCTTGAGTACCCCGGCTTCAGAAACTCCATTTTGCCATGGCAATCCCCTCCTCGCTTTTCACACGCGACCTTTCTCCTGCCCCTCCTTCCAACGATCTGTCAGAGAGTCCCCGATTTTTCTTTGCTGGCAAGGCACTGTTACCAGTAATTGCAGAAACCATTAATAAAATGGGAGGGAGGGGGAGCGGGGGAGAGGGAAGCGAGACACAAAGGGAGTAAGTATTGTACATAGCCCACAGGCTTTTCCCTCCCACACATATGATTCACTGTTGTTCCCACCTCACGTGGGAAAATGTTGTCCTGCTGAAAATACACCTTAAAGGCAGCTCTGCCTCAAAGATATCACATATGCATATTAATAACACACACTTTGTAGTGCCTAGAGTTGTTTTTAACGAAGCCAGCTGAAATACACCAGCAACTTTCTCATCTCCTCCTTTGTGCTACAGAGGATCCCCAAGTGTGGGCTCCGTGGCGCCGGCCCCCGAAGAGAGATGAAAGTGGCACCGTGAGTCACTCTCTCTGACAGAAACAGGGAGGAGAGGGAGCTTCGCTGGGCGAAGTGAGTTCATCTTCTAGGAAGACCGAAGCTTCAGGAAGAGTTTCAGCACAGGAAATGGTCACAAATATCCATCAAAGAGTAAGTGAATGCAACAGCTGTGAGAGCAGGACCGGGGAAGGAAAGCCAGAGATGGACGTGGCCATATTTACAGGAGGGGCTTTGCTTGAAGATGTGTGAGAATTTCTTGAACCCTGAGATGATTTTTTCCCTCTGTCTTGTCTGCTGCTCTCCCGTCATCCTACAGGGCTCAACGGATTGCTTATTTGAGAACAGATCGCCTCTGAGAGCTGGGCCAAACGTAAACTTGAATTTCTTGGCACAGTATGGTGTATTCTACCTACCAAGTTTGCCCTCTGTGGAGCCCATTGCTCTTTTTCTAAAGAATAACTGATGCTTGGAGGCTCAGCAATGAGCAGCCCTGACGAATGAATATTGGCTTCGCTTTCGTTAGACCAACACAACAGGCAGGTGTGATTTTTCTTAAAGACTAGTTAGTGCAGTGGCTTAAAACGTGATGCTAATGAGACCAAAGTAAACGTTTTTGACACCTCATTGTTTAACTTTACATAGAAGAAAATCTCTTTGGTGCTTATAGGATTTACTCACAAAGACAAATAGTATGGACTGGCCAAGACAGAGCCATCGTCAGCATTGGGAAGCCACTGGTGGGGGCTACGCTGTTCCTGGGCTTCTCACAGTCATCCCGTCATTCCATTCTGGGTGGAAAGGTCCCTGAGACTGGTCACAGCTTCCATCAGTGGTCTCCTACGATTCTCAGTATTTTTGTCTTCCTACCCTAAGGATCTTGTACACCAAGGCCAGGTATCGTTCTACTCATTCCAGTTTTATCAATGGCCCTGAAATTAAAACCAATTCTTTTTATCTTAATCTTCTGGGTCTGATTCCAGGTTTTCCTTGTAATTTTGACTCCCAATCTTCCTTATCACTCAACGTCTCCATCAAATTGGATAATCTATTAGCCCTCAAATTATTTTCACTTTGTCTGACATCTGTATCTGTTCTTCTGCTGTTATTCCTGGCTGGAATACTTTTTTCCCAAGTCTGTCTCTCAAAATTCTTTGATTTCAAGGCACTGTTCAAACGTCACCAGTTCCATGAAAAATGTTCTCTTCTCACAAATGAAGATAAACTCTCCTCTGCTTAGTTTGTACCTCTTTTAAGGGTTGTAAGGTTTTTTCATATAATCATTTATTCCTTCAACAAATACTGAGGACCTCAAAGGGCTAAACATTGTGGCACATGGGAAATTGACTATGAACCTATGTAACCTCCTTAAATTAGCAAGGTTATGCTAGCTGTTCTAAGAAAGAAAACCCAAAACTTTTGATAGTTTAACGTGATAGTCAAACATGGTATTACTCTATGGTTGGAGGCTGTTTTCCACATGTTGATTCAAGGACCTTGTTAGTTTTACCCATGTATTTTATCTATTAGTTATATATTGCTTTCTAACAAATTAGCCCAAAACTTACCTGCTTAAAAAATAATTAATATGTCATAATTTATGTGAGTCATGGATTTGAAAGGGTTTCAGCTGGGTGGTTCCGACATCAGGGTTTCTTACACGAAGTTGCCGTCAAGCTGTTGGCTGGGGTCCCCTGAAGGCTTGCTTGGGGCTGGCAGGTCCACTTCCAAGATGACTCACTCACAGCACCTCTCCACCTGTCCATTGAGTGTCCTTGTGGCAGAGCAGCTGGTTTTCCCCAGAGCAAGACATCCAAGAAGGAGCAAGATGGAATCTGTCTTTTATGACTTATACTCAGAAATCCCACTCTGTCATTATTTCTACATTCTATGTGTTAGACAGAAGTGAGTCACCAAGTCCAACTCACACCCAAGCGGTGGACGTTAAGCATCAACTTTCAAGGGAAGAGTATCGAAGAATTTGTGCACCTATTTAAAAACCAGCACAGCACAAGACCCATTGTCCTTCCATGTTGTGGGGCTCTGCCATCATCTGGGGCCTAGATTCTTTAGCTTCTGACATGCAGAAGATGAAGTCATGGAGAAGGCTCAGCAGTTTCTTAAAAACATCATCTGAAAAATGACACATATTCCATTCCTTCTCATTTAATGATGAGTATCCCAGGTGACCACCCTTGGATCCAAGGGGTGGCTGGAAAGTGTTGTCTGTCATTGGGCAGCCACTTCCCAGTGACAACACCCTGCACTCCCACCTGCCCCAAATGTCAGCTACTCCAAGGCAGGGACCACTGTCCTTTTATCCCCCATTATACACATAGCACAGGACTGGTGCAGAAGAGGTGCCCTTTAAATATTTCACGAAAGAATGAATACATGAATGGTGGGATGGCAGCATTGTTTTTCTGTATATTTCAAAAGATAGACATAGGTTTGCTTCTTAACTGCAATACATACCAACTACACTACTCCAACCTTATTTACAAGTCAGCTGTGGCATATGTGTCTATGCTCAAAACTACCTAGGCGTGATGGTTCTCTTGTTATTTCTTATGAATTATTTATTTTCTCTCCTCTGAACTTTCTTCAAATGGCACATACCAAAGGACTAGTTCTTTACTAAAGAATATTATATAAAGGCAAGAATGTTCAAAGCTTCTCTGCATCACTACACAAACAATTCAAGTAAGATGCTGCAAATGCTAAAGTGATGGGATCACAGGGTAGCAGAGATAAGAAATAAATTGTCATAGCAACCAGAGGACCTCAGCTGGAATTACTGTACTTCAACTTGAAAGGTGGTTCTAAGAGCTTAAATACACACAAAGAAATGGCTAATTTTATAAAGATGTCATTTAAATACAAGAGAATCTCTTTAAACTTTTTCTGAGCGAATATAATTTGGAAGCCCTGTAATGTGGGAAAATACCAAATGAGAGCATTAGTGAAGCTTCATCCTAATGTTTAATAAGAACGATAATTTACGTTCATTGTTAAACACTCATTATGATTTTATTTTATTTTAGAAAAAATAAGTTATTGTTCATTTGGGGACTATAATGGCAATGGACACTTAGCATAGAAAAATTGGAAAATGCAGAAAATATAAGAAAGAGAATAAAAAGATAATCCTACCACCCAGAGTAAAGTAATTTAAAAAACATTTTTAGTGTGTATACACACTTGAAAGACCGGCTTGAAAGATGTTGAGTATGAGAATTAGACCCAATCATTTAAAATTAGGTATCTCAACCTTGGCTACACAATAGATGTACCTGGGGAGATTAAGAAAAATACTGATGTTTGGACCCTACTCTTGACAATAAAATTCCTACGTATGCTAAAATTGCTATGTATGCTAAAATTGAGATTGCTTATGTATTTTCATTTAGCATGTTGATTTTTTATTTACATTCTTTCATAACCATTTCTACATGTCTTTAACATTCTTGAAAACACTATTTCTCATTACTGTATAATATTCTATAATTGAGTTATAGAACAATTACAAATTACAATAAAATGATTATAGAATAATAGAACAATGATAAATTATAAATTAAATAAATTTTATAAACTTACTTAATTATCCCTATACTGTTCGCCCTCTTGACTGCTCCCATATTTTTGGTATCATAAATTATTTTGTAGCCAATGTTGGGATTTAAACAGAATCTGCTACACAGTAGGGTGTGCAATAAGTATCGATCAGCAAGTCTCCGAGATAGAAATCTTTCTGGAACTCTCTGATTATAACACCCTCTGACACCATTCCTGAGTTTGGTTCCCACAAGCACCCTGTAAGGGCAGTAGGTCGATTTTATTTTCCCCATTCTACAGCAGAGGAAAGGAAACTCACCTTTGACATCAAAGTTCAGCCCCGGGATCTGAAGCCTCGTCTGGCTTGTTTGTCTCCAGAAGGCACGCAAAAGCCCGGAGACTCTCTTGCATTGGCTCCTGCTTCTCAAGGCATTCCTTCCTTCAAAAACAAATTTGAGCAGCACAGGAAAGCTGATCTTCTTAGTTGTGGGGCCAATTTCCTATTATTAGGCGTCTCAAGGGACTTGACTTCGTATTATTAACACAGTAAGGTTTTTTTTTTATGATGTCAGTAGAAGCTGCAGTTGTCATCTTAAAAATCCTTTGGGAGTGATTGTGACACCGGCTCTCAGGAGGAGAGAGGAGCATGGGTATAGCAAACAGTTCAAAAGCACTTTCAAAGTTTTGTCCTTATGGAAAATAGAGCAAAATGTTACAAAATGATTATGGAAGCAGGAGAGCATAATGAAGGCTCTAAAGTTTGAAGGGATGTTCCCTCTTTCTGCCAGCCACGTGTAAGACTTGGCCGAGGCTTGGGGCCACTCAGAGATTCACTCGAGGGACCTGTTCAATCAAGGAACAGGTCCCTCTTGAATTGCACCATTAATAACACCTTATTGAACCCTCAGGTTAGGCTCCAAAGACATCAAGTACGTATGTGAATTAGACCCAATCATTTAAAATTAGATGTCTCAACCTTGGCTACAGAATAGATATATCTGGGAAGATTAAGAAAAGCATTGATGTTTGGACCCCTCCCTTGACAATTAGGATCAGAATTTCTTGAGATAAGAGCAAGCATCAACAGCTTGGAAGCTCTCAGGGGACCTTAGTGTGCAGCAAGGTTGAGAACCCCCTGTTTAAGCTCAGTGAGCGTCTTCCCCTGGGGAAGAGGAGAGTGGGTGAGTGTGGGTTCAACAGGAGAAGGGTTGGGAAGTGAATGAATGACAGTACCTCTCTGTGTACTGGGGACTACAGATTTTAAAATTTATATATTAAAAAATTCAAAGACCTAGGATCTGCAATCAAAGGGCAACATGATCTTTTATATCAGGAAGAAGGTATGAGTGTCCCTGTTGGAAATGTGTAGGAGACTTTGGGAGAGGCACCACAGATCCCCCAGACTGCTAACCTCCTTGTCGGGGGCTCAGAGTTTCCACTAGACGATCCCCCTTGAGTTGCCATTAGCTCGCTTCTGTTAAAAGAAGCCTTTTACTGACTACAATGATAAAATAATAATGAGTTTACCAAGTACTGAAAAGTCCTGAAATTGAAGGAAAAGCAATTAAAGGGTTGAAAAGGCAACTATTTCCAAGAGAGACCTTAAGAGCAACCTTTGAAGCAATTGACAGTGTTTTAAATTCTCAAAAATTTCTTCGTCAGGAAAAAGTCCCAAGTAAGTCTAGACTGCAGCCTAATTACCACGAAGTCCAGTGCCATGGACAAAGTCTTCTTGAACTCATGGAAGAACATTGGCTCCGACAGCCTACTTTTCACCTCTGGAAGGGCAGGAAAAGAAACTGTCACTTGGAGAAGGACCCAGTGGTGGCAGCTGGCCATTCGCTGAGCCTCCTCGTCAAAGCCTCTAGGGTTCAGCACAGACCCCTGCAGCCTAGCACTGTTTCTGGAAGTTGGAGAACAAGTTCAGTTTGTGCACCTGGCCAAACGTCCCACAGCATTCCCTTCCCCTCTCCCCACACTCTGCCCCGCCCCCTACTGGCCTTAGTTCCCATATTTATTGGATTCATCATTTTTCTTTTTTTAACCAAGGCATTGTTTCTCTTAAATATCATTTCTCTCGCCTCTAGGGATATTGCATACACATTTATTAACGAGACTGTTGGGTGATGTCATCGTAAATCTTGCACATGTTGGATGATTTGCTTAGCTTACAAGACACCCAGAATCTACAAAATGACTGGCAGTGGTTTGAGCATTTCGCATGTCCCCCGTGTGGCAAGAGGTGGGTGAAATTGCAAAGATAAAAACCCAGCCTACCACTCACTTGGTTGCTTTTAGTGTCTTATGGCCACCTCATCGCCGTACTCAGAGGAACCAAACTGCATGTCCTTACAGGTGCTGTTAAAGCAATTGGACAGAAAATCCTAAAACAGAGGGAAAAACAATCGTCTCCTTTTGTGGTTTTGTATGGTGTCCCCTTTGTCAAAAAACAGGGTCACCACCTCTTGATTCATACTCCATTTCTTAAATTTTTACACACACACACACACACAAACACACACACCGCTAATGAACGTGTGGAAAAAAACAAAGCAACTCAGGTGGCTGATTCAGAAATCATTTACTTGCAACACCTGCCAAGCGGGGGAGCTGCAGACCCACAGACCACTGGCGGTCCCGCTTTTTCCATCCCATTAGTACTGCGCTTACCTGATTCAAGCTTCAGGCAGACCCACCTCATATTTCTCTCCCGTATTTAGTATTGGGTTCTTAGCCCTTTTCTTTCCTGGTAATTTTACCCTGGTGATAAATGTGATGTAAATCCCTATATGTAGCCCCATGATAGAGGAGCTGAGTGGGGACAGCGTGGTCAATGACACAGTCCTCAAAGAAATGGATCCTGGTGAGACGTGTGCATAAAATGTAAAGAAGAAATAACTAGCCGGAGAAAATCATGATGCAGAAATTGTGTTTCTTGGGGAGGGACTCTTAGCTTTAACAAGTTCAGTTTTAAAAACGTTGTGTACGACTGCTGCTTAGTTAAAATACAGGATTGGTGGAGAAAATAAAGATGTGGGGGGAAATGTAGCCTAAAACCCTTGAATGTGGAGAAATGCAGTAAGGTGAGCCCAGCCCTTTTCGATTTTTGTGTTCATCACGCATAACAATGTGCGTACATGTTTCTGAGCTGTCATCACATCTAATGGATACTTAATCCGAATCTTATTACTTAAAGCGTACTCAACATCTCCATTAGAGCCATAAAAAGTTAAACTTAAAGCCAGGCTACTTTTTGTAGCTATAACAGAGCAATGCTCTGATCATTTCATTTAGTTTAGAGTGAGACGACAAAGTTCGGATTTTTGAAAAGTGCAATCACATGCTTAAATGAGAAACAACTGGTGTCACCATTAGGTGGCGCACTGCAGCCACCGATCACTTAGGCTGGGTGGAAGTGAGCTGTGCCAACGAGGCAGAAGTACCTGGGCCCTTTGCTCGACCTTTCTTTTAACCATTTAAGATTGCGGAAGACAGTGTGCAGGGGAAGCCAGCAGCAGGAGTTTTTCTGCGCCTCTGACACTCTTTGTTTTAACATTTGGTCTTTAGCTGCATGGGCTGCTGCTTCAGATCCCTCTGCCCCCCTGTGGTTTCCGAGCCGTCTGCCCCCTGCCGCGTTAGCTCTTCCTTTCAGCGACAAGATTTTCATTGGCAGCTACACCCTACATGTCAAAACCTGCACTCGATTTGGACTGAAGCCTCCCTCGTTTTTGTATCTGCTGCATTTGCAGTGGGTCCGGAGAGTTAGTCTAATGGGATGCTGTGTTTTGTAACAATTGGTATTCGAGAATCCTATCCCTGCCTTTCAACGTTGGGCAAAAGCAGAAAAGAATAGTCAAGAAATGAAATCACCATAATTACCAGGGCTCTCGGCATCTGCTAATGTAACGCTTCTCCTTTAATCATGTCCTCTAACACGTAACCTTTACTTTCCCAGGTCACACTGGCTCCAGGGACAAATGCCAGAGCTCAGTCAGCGATAATAAGGTGGCAGTCATCGCCTCTGGCTCCAGGTCCTCTACCCAGTAGACTCTTGGGACCCAAAGTCCCCAAATTGGCTGCCCTACTCCTGGCAGCTTCCAGCTGTGCAGACCCTTCTCCTTGGAGGCCATTCGGACTTCTTGGCACCTGGCACTCTACCCCAGTTCCTCACTCAGGGAAGGGACGTCGCTGCTGGCCACAGTGTTGTGCCACTCCCACTGTTGCTTCGTCCATCCATCAGTCCTATCTCAGGAGGTGCTCCCAGGGCTCTCACAAGGCCGAGCCTGGGCTTTCTGGATTTTACCAGGCTCTCACTCGGGGAACTTGGAATGCATTCCCCTGAAGCTGGATTGGAGCAGATTTCATCAAACCTGCAAGTGTCCCTTGTCACCAGCAGGAAAGCCATATTCTGGTATAAAGCCTTAGCCCCTCGAGTCATGCATGACTTTTTCTGCCTCTAGCTGTATGGCCTGACTTCAAATCATGGCCTTTCCATCTCCTGGCATGCCATCTTGGGTAAGTTACCTAGTTTCTCTCTGCCTCAGCCTCCTGATAGGTAATCCCAGGCTCACCTTCCTGTAGTTGTGAGGATTCAAGGATTCAGTGCATGTGATGGGCTTAGAACAGTGCCCGGCTCACAGTAAGCACACACCCAATGTCAGCTCCCACTAGGATGAGAAAGTTTTGGTCTTTATGTTCCAGCAACTGAATCCTGGTTCCTCTTTTTGCAAAGGGCCAATGGAGACTTACTTTTAGGATGTCTGATTTTTTTTTTTTTTAAATTTACTTGAGACACACACACACACACACACACACACACACACATTGAGTGCTAGAGTGAGGGGAGGCGCAGAAGGAGAGGTAAGGAGGGAATCCTCAAATAGTCTCTGTACTGAGTGCGGAGCCCACCATGGGGATCGATCACAGGACCGTGAGATCATGACCTGAACCAAAATCAAGGGTCTGCCACTTAACTGACAGAGTCTCCCAGACACCTTAGGATGTCTGATGGTTTGACCCAGACTACCCGAATCCTAGAGGACTGGGGGCAGTTTTAAGTTGCTATTTCTACCCTTCCATGAAATTTCCTTGAAATAAACATGTTAAAAGACTACTGATAGGAAAATTACTATTGACCTGGTGCCAAGACTAGAAAGTAGAAGCAAAATCCCCAGTTTGCTTTGTACTTGGAGGTGTAGTTAGACATTCATTTATTTATGTTTTAGCCACCAGTCTCCCTTTCTCCTTCTTAAGAGTGCCTTGGATTTCCTCTGGGAAACTACTTTCTTTCATTCTCAGCCATGTGGGATTGGGTAGGATTAAACCTCCCCCTGATTGGACTATGACATCAGACTACCCCACCTCCTTTGGCTGCTGTAATTGGTTCTGTGAGGGACCTCTAAAACCAATCTGGACCAAAGAAACCTGAGGAGACATTTGCTGGGGTGTCTGGGAAAGAAAAATGTGACAGTCCTTCCCAAATACTACAGAAAAAGACCTTTCTTCCTCCTGGTGATGAGCAGGAGGATGTGAAGATGTGAGGTCTGGAATTTGGTAACTTTAGGAGGAAGTCAGCCTCAGGGAGAGAACTGGGCTCTTGGCAATATCTTTCCAGCCTCTGGATCCAACTTTACCACAGCTTCCTTTGGCTCATTCAGCTACAACTCATCCAATTTCCTTTATTAAATCAATCTGAGTTGAGTTTTTGGCTACTTGCACCATAAAAGGTCTGTCTCTACCGAAACTCTGTGTCAATGTCAACATTCCTATGGCAGGGAAACAGCTCATAGTCTTACGAGATCACATTTGAAAGTGATTTTTGCCCTCTCCTTTATATTGAGATGTCCTAAATGTCTCAAAAGGTCGGAGCTTTGTATATTTACATACAACCTCTCTTGATGTGCAAATCCAGAGTGGGGTCCTTTGTTAAATTGTATTTCCAGAAAGATGTTCCATCTATCAATGAGGAAATGGCTTTTCTTGCACTTTTCTTAAGTAAAGTAATTCAATGTTTGGCACATGGCAAGTGCTCATGGAATGTTTAAGAAATGGGGTTTTCTGGTTACTTGAATTTCTGATTAATTGAAAGTTAATTAGAAACTCTCCCCTCCAACACACATAACCTACCATTTCCTCTCTTTAGAAAATCTTTGTAAAATATATGAGTGCACTTTCTTTCCTTAATAATTACAGTATGGCGAGCATAATTGCATTTTTGATGATTAAGAATTTTACAGTGCCTCAGGGTTATCAGTCAGAGTATAAATTCTCATTGTATAATATTTTACATGGAGAAGTTGGAGAAAATCGGGCTAAATGTGCATTGATCCTGGGACATTCTCTAGAAGTTTATTTTTTTTTTAAAACCCCAATATCCACCAGTTTTTGCTGTCCTTTGAATTATTCTCTAAAGAAATGGTTTGTGCAAAAAGTTTGATCAAAATCTTGATCAGCTGGATTCTGATTAAAGAAAATGTTTTTTAAATAAATCCTTTTAACTCTAGCATCGGTGTGCAGTAAAATTATTAATGTGGGGCAAGACTGGAGATCGGTGTGTGGGAAACCTGGTCTAAAAGGGACTTGATGTTAGCATTAGGAGATTCGGTGGTGAGTTTATATTAAGGGTTAAGTTTGATTGTGTAGAGTCTCAGAAAGGACCCAGGCTGTCCTGGTGACGGGGAATCTGAGGAATGAGCTGACTGGATGTTGATGTCAGGGTATCTGGTTATTATGGTTCGTTTATGGTTCATCTATGGGTATGCCAGGCTATCTGGTTGTTATGGTTCATTCTTGTCCTGTTTCTTTTGTAGAGGGATAGCCCCACATTTCCAGACTTTCCCATATCCTGTGAATAGCCAGCCCTGGTTGGTTATGTAGAGAGATTGACACAGAGGGAACATATTAGGCAAACACATACTGTCTTGGCCGTCTTTTCTGCAGGTTTTTCTTCTCTCCTTTCTTTTCACCAGTAGTCAGATAAGGTCTTGAGAATTCAGGGATTTGAGATCAGGGTCATTAGTTCTTTTAATCCATCAGAGGTGTGCTTACTAACCAGAGTCAGAGATTAGAGGGGGACACAATATCTCATGGAGCGTTATGGGCTGAGCTGTGCCCACCCACCAATTCATATGTTGAGGTCCTCACCCCCATGACTGAACAATGTCATTGTACTTGGAGATAGGATCTCTGAAGAGGTAATGAAGGCAAAATGGGGGCATTCGAGTGGGCTTCATTGAATAGGACTGCTGCTTTTTATAAGAAGAAGAGAGAGAAGTACAGACAAGTACAAGGGGAAGATGACATGAAGGCAAAGAAAGTAGATTGGTCATTGTCAAGCCAAGAAGAGAGACCTCAGAAGGAAAAACCCTGCTGACATCTTGAGCTGGCCTTACTCACCTCCGGACTGGGAGAAAATAAATTTCTGTTTTTTAAGGCACTGTGGCTCTGGGTTCTGACAGTCCTAACCAAGTGAAGCACGGAGCTGGCTGAGAAAGGAGCAGGCTCACCACCAGCGTGTGGTCAAGGATGGGAGGGAGAAGCTGCAGATCACATCAAGAGGATGAAAGGGTCTCGCCAGCATCCAGGAAGCAGAGATCAGGTCGCAGAACATGGAAAGTCACTGGCTGGGGACCAGCAGGTGCTAGTGAGTCCTCCCTTTCATTTCAATCTCCTAGAAGTTGTAGTTCGCATTTTCCTACCCTCATCCCAAGGCCTTCTAAGCCATGAAGAGGCTGGGTTCTGGGATGGTTCAGAAACTGGCATCAGACAAGTGAAAGTTTGTTCTTGTATTTTTTTTTTTTTTTCAGCCTAGTCTGTCCTTTGCTAGAGTCGTCCTTCATGTGAGTGTTGATGTTATTGGCCTACTGTCAGCAGGACATGCCGTTGAGCTGTATTTATAGTTGTGATGATGAATGAAGCTTGAGTTAGTGAAACTCTCTCACCACTCTGCCTGTGAATAAGGTTTTCCATTTTGGGAGAAATTACAGGGGTTTCCTGGAAGATGATATATTTGCTGGAGGACTGGATGGAGACACCGTCCATGATTGGGGGATGAACTTCTCTTCATGCAAAGTTTAATGGCGTCTTTTCTTCCTCCTTTAAAAATCAGTTTTAACCTCAGTCATTCCTCATTAGCACCATGCTATGCTCATTTTATTTATAGACAAAATAATTTACTCCCAAGCCAACCAGCCATCACTGCAGTGGCTGAATAATGTGGAGATTACAGAGATGAGTTTCATGGAGACTGAGATCTCCCAAGGCTCAGCTCCCACAGGGCAGACAGACAGGGGGGATTCTAACATGAGAGAGAGAGAGAGAGAGAAAGTCTGAAACATGTTATAATAAAAGTATGAATGGATTTCATTTAGAGAAACAAAGGAAAGAGAGAATGTTCCCAACTGGGCAGACATCTGGGGGTTGAAGGGCCTTGACTCAGGCCTTGGGAGAGGAGATGTAGAACCACAACAGGTACAGACTAGGGGAAGGGCATTTGAGGAGGAGAGAATGACTTGGACAAAAGCACAGGGGCCGAAGAGAGCAAGGTTTGTTTCAGAGCAGAGAATAATCCATGGAGGCCCAGGCAGGGTATGCAGAGGTCAAGTATGATCAGAGAGATTGGTTTAGGTAAGACTGAAAGTGATGGCTGCAGCTTGAAGGTGGCTGGCTGTGACTGCCAGGTTTGAGGAAAAGACCTGAGAAAGCCATTGATCCACAAAGATCCTTAGTACCTGAGGAGAGATGGAGGCAGATAAAACCCTGAGGAAAAACACTAGCTTTTGAGCATACTTGTGGTTGAATGAGGACAAAAGGGGAATACAGTGAGAAGTAGAGAAATCTGAGGCTTAAGGGATGATAATTGGGGGAGATCAAACTGAAGTTATCTGTTACCTCAGTGAAGTAGGTTAACAAGGTAATCTGGTCATGGTTTGGTCGGGCTTGAAAAGGTGGAAAAGAATTTGAAGAGCTGTGAAGAGTTATAAGGGATCAGTCTTTGCTCAGACAGAGATTGCTCAATGGACCCTGTGAGGTGGAATTAGATGGCAAGGACAAGCTGCAGATCCAATCTACTCAATTATGTGGATCTCCAAGCCCTGTCCAGTCCTGCAACAATGGTCTGTGGTTCAAAATGGCGACCCAAAGCAAAATGGCTAAGTGGAATAATGTGAGACTAAAAATTGCAGAGGAGGGTGTGGAAGTGAATGAATGGGTTCCAGAAAACCAGCATTTTGAAGGCATATCTGGGAAAACGGAGCAAGAATAGCAGGGGATTGAGTGACGGGGTAGAGATTAAGGAATTAAAAGCCTTGAAGACAAAACACCAGGTTCGGCAGCAGTGAGAGAGGATGGGAGAGGTGGAAAGTTCACTGCATACATCAGATGTTGCCAGTCTTTATTTTTCTCCCCAGGGGGAAAAAAAAAAAACAGTGAAAATAATGAAATTGGCAGTTTCCCTGGATGAACCCAATAAACAACACCCCTTTGTACTTTCTGGTGTGTAGGTATATATCACAGCTTGCTCATGATAATAGGTTAGGGTTAGAGCAGAAAGAGCGGAAGGAAGTTTTCCTTCTAGATCTATGTTGGACCATGAGAAGGAAGGGACAGTATCCCTCTTCTCAATCATTATGTTCTTCGATGATAATCTTTGGAAAGAGAATCTCAGCCTGCATTTGCCCTGACATTCTTTTTCAGACATGTGCTAAGTTATAGCAGGGTTTCTTCTAGAAAGTTCCTACTTCCCTTTCATTGGCTGGTGCAGGAATGAAAAGCAGTACCTGAAAACAGAACACGAAGTCTTGTTAGTTGTGGTGTCCTGAATTTATGGGCTTTCGGGAGGCTGAGAGGCCACCATCGAATCTAAAGAGGTACGACGGTGTCTTGTCATATTTCGACCCTCAGGAGGTCTAGGTAGCAGGCCTCTTTTGCTACTGATCTGAATACTAGCGTCTATGCTGCCTATATCTGAAATCTACTGAGGAAAAAGCGATGCTGGTTCCCAAGGTAGAGGATACAGGTTCTGTCCAGCAGCCATTAGGTGGTGCTGCCTAACCAACATTCCCCACTCCGTTTCAACACCCTGATGAGTCCTTTTGCCTTTGCTGTGGGTTTCATATTCTGTGATAATCTTGAAAAAAGGTGGAAGTGGCTGAAATTTATCTATCACCCCCTTGAAGCTTCTCCGATTCTCTCTCTTTTTTTTCCTCAAGAGTAGCCAGTAACTGCAGTACAGAAGCCCGGGATGGGAAATGGCCGCTCAGACAGAAACAGCCATTGATATCTGAACAGCACTTTCCGCTTTACGAAGAGTCTTCACACTTTACGTCAGAGTTCCTGGAATGTAGGAGGTAAATGCTCAAAAGGTCGTTGAATGAATACATGAAGTATTGTGTGGAGACAGAAATGAATGTAGACATCGCATCAAAGTTAGCTTGTGGAAAGAGGTGGATGTTTCTGTGAGGACTGAGAAATAGGACACATAATCTCACGCTGGCGTGTTATCGAAGTTACCTTGTTAGCAGAAAATTGAAACAAAAATAGCAACAGCAACAACAATTTATATTAAAAACAGACTCTCAACTCTCCTTGTTTCCAAGCGGGTTCTTGATGAAAGATTAAAGATGTTGTTCCCCATTGCAGACTGCTACATAGAACATACTACTTTTCTATCGTCCTGAATGGTCGTGGGGGCAAGCAGGGCAAACAGTTATTAAAAGCAGTTCGTCTAGTTGTTCTCACTACTTTGCGGAGGATTTTTATTTATCCCTCGAAATCCATACATTCTAATTTAAATAAGCAATGGAATTTTCCAAGATATTTCACGCTAGTTTCTCTAACTCTTCCGTATGGTATGTTCTTGGGAAGGAGATAGAAACTTTGATATTCTAGCTCTCCATTTTGATGTTCACAGGGGAGGCATTTTGGCCCAATGTTGGTGGTAAACTCCAGGAATTGTATCAGGCGGCTTCTTCTTTTGGAGACCCTGGGAGATGAGGTGTGCTCACAGATTCTTGTACTGCCTTCTCCGGGGCTGGCTGACTCTTTACACGGACCCCCTGCTGTGTTCAGGGGTCTTCAGGTTCCACCCTAAGAACTCTTAGGATGCTGGGATTTGTGGTTCCTGCCCAGAATGAACTTAGGTCTATGGTAACAAAACGTCTACATATTGTTAAAATATAAGAAGTACATAATTATATAAATATTGAGTTCTATAAATAAGAGTTAAAAAATCCTCCTTGTTAGTTCTTCTGATTTGATTCTCTCTCAGAAGTAGTCCTTGTTATGCGTGGTTCGTGTCTCCTCCAATTCTTTCCTATATTGTTTCATTTCCTGTGGTTCTAGAAATCTCTTTGTCTCATTTCCTTTGCGTTTATAAGACGCACACACACACACCCCCCTCCAATTTTCTTTTCATTCTAAACCCCAAATGGCTACATAGTATCCCATTGGATCTATGTGTCACAATTGATTTCACCATTTTTCTACTGATGCTTGTTTTCTTGTACTATGCATCCCCCCCCTTTTTTTTGCTGTTATAACTGCTGCTACAATGAACTACACTACAAATGCAGATATCTTTGCTGTCTCAGGACTGCTTTAAACTGGGCGTGCCATGTGTAGGGAAAATAGCAGAGTATCAGTATTACATTGTAGATCACTCTCTGTGGTTTTGTGCAGGGATGGGAGGAAGACTCCTATTTCCAGACTTTGGAGGAGTCCCTGCTTTAGGCTCCAACTGAATATGTATTTTAATACCTCCTGTCCATGGTGCGTGGTGGTGCTGGGGCTGGTCTGTCCCTCTGCCGCTGTTTTACATTCCTCATTCCCAGAGTTTTCTCTGAGTGTGTTTATAGTCATTGTCTCGAGAAAATTATACCTATTCCATCAGGGCCCCCGTACCTCTTTTCTTCATATTTATCTTTTTAAAAAATAGTAGTTAATTTCTTTTTTAAACATTTATTTATTTATTTGAGAGCAGAAAGAGAGAGAGAGAGAGTGCAAGTGTGAGTGGGGCAAGAGGCAGAGGGAAAGAGAATACCCAAGCAGACCCCGGATGGGCAGGAAGCCACGGGCCAAATCTCATGACCCCTGAGATCTTGACCTGAGCCCAAAACAAGAGCTCGACCGCCTGAGCCACCCAGGTGCTCCGGTAGTTAATTTCTTTATAGAAACCATGCCATTCTCCCCCTTTTCTTTCCATGACTTCCCTTTCTTTTTAAAAACGTCCTCCCTGGGGCGCCTGGGTGGCTCAGTGGGTTAAGCCTCTGCCTTCGGCTCAGGTCATGATCTCAGGGTCCTGGGGTCGAGCCCCGCATCGGGCTCTCTGCTCAGCGGGGAGACTGCTTCCTCCTCTCTCTCTCTCCCTGCCTGCCTCTCTGCCTACTTGTGATCTCTCTGTCTGTCAAATAAATAAATAAAATCTTAAAAAAAAAAAAAAAAAGTCCTCCCTCCCACTCATGTCTTTCCTCCATTTTGAAAGCACAACTCTATCTGTCAAATTTCTTTTGGAACACTTTCAGTGGAGCTACATGTTTTCCAGGGACTTTCTGAGTTTACAAGAAAAATAAGCAGGTGGCCAATATGCAAGCTCTCTGTTATCTCCTTCCTGGTGAGTCAGGACGGGTGAAGTACAGGGTGGGGATGGGGGGCGGTGGGTACCATCTCTCAGCAGCAGCTGTCGTGCAAGCACAGTCCTAGCAGCCTGCCGAGACAAAGATGACTGTGTGGGGCGGCAGAGAGCTTTTGGGGATCCTGGGAATCACCACCTGGATGGTGTGGTTTCAAGGCGGCTCGCCTTTTTAGGGTGGATCTTTCTTAGAGTTTACCAGGAGAGTAGTTTGACCAAGACTGTGAAGTTGAGAAACATGGCTGTAGTCATCATACTTGGTTCAAAGAAGCCAGAGGGATGGTGGGTGTATAAAGAGAAGATGAGTCCTGAGATGGAGATATGGGAAAGCAAGGTTGTATTATAGAATTTTAACTGGGATATTTCCTAATCTGGATATATCAAACCTTGTCATCATAGGATTTTATTCTATTTATGGGGAAAGGTTATAAAGTGATTAGCTATCTAACAATGTGTCCTCCCCCATGTCACTAGTATATATATGTGACACAGACAACATAAGTTAGGTGAAACAAATCAGCTTTTTCTTTCATGAGTAAACCGATCGGATCATGTATGGTCGACGTGGCAGTAACCATAATTTCCAATGAACAAGATTTGGTTCAGTTGTCTAATCATGAAAGACATCCATAAGGACTGAGTATTGGAAATGAATTTGCAGCTGGGTCGTTTTCACTGTGACAGCCTCAAACCATCATCCTGAAAGTCTCTGATCTTCTACATAGAAACAGTCACAGATTCTCTGGACCAAGATAGAGAGTGAAGCATGTTGCCATGTTTTGTTTCCCAGAATCTAAAATAAAAGAGATTAAGCCAAAGCAAAAATCAGTGCCCTTGGTCCAGTCTGTGATTTGCCTTTATTGTTCTGCAGCAAGAAGCCTCGCAAGTGGAAAATTGTATCTCCTATCATTTCTCAACTTGTGCTGTCTCACCTGGGAGTGATTTGAGCCCCTGTCCCTCAACATTTCCTTTATGACTCCAAGATTAAAGGGCCATTTGCCATGTTATTTTTATTGTATCTTTAGGAGAGGCACAAAGATAGTAACTCTTAAGTAGAGAAGGGAATTGTATACCATCTGAACTGGAAATACCAAGGTCAGCATATTGGCAAGGTGACTACCAAGGACATACACAGTATTTCTGTATCTTTCAAAATGAAGGTGTTCCCAACAATAAAAGAGAAATTACCTCGGTACAACCTCAAAATACCATTTTTGTGTGCAATATAATTACATTCTTCTTCTTTGACCAAAATAGAATACTTAGTTGATTGCTCAATCAAAAAAGTCAGCTAAGGAAAGGAATCATTAAAGAAGAGCTTGCACAAATCTTATGGGCCTTATTTAAACTTGAAACCATAATTATAGCCTAATTCACTAGCCTTGGGAAGTAGGTCAAGACCTCATCCTTAAGTGGGGACCTGCTGATTCATGTTGTTCGTTGGCTCTCATGCACAAGCCACACTCAGAGCATCATTCACAATGGTCACTCTCTTACATGAAGGGAGAATTTACAGAAACTTACAAGGTAACCCGAGAAGAATACTTATCTAGATTTTTATAATTTTCTCCCTCAGTTCTTTATGGTTGTTTTGCTCGCACTGAATATGAAAGCATTTTTAAAGCAGCCGACTTTTATTGTCTTTTTTCAACACATTTAAAATGGTTTTTATGGAAATAGATCTTTTGATCTCTGTGTTCATATTAATTCCTTTTAATAATGCTTAAATTGCATAATTACAGTAACAAGTACAACTAGCATCCCGGGATTTAGGAGGAAGGACCTCCTTCTCTTGCTAAGCGTCGAACTCAGGTGCTTGGGCAGAATTGTTGGGGGCGGGTGGTAATGACTGGTCTACTGGTTGGGTGGATTTGGCAGTCCATGGGCTCCAACCAGTGTATTTTATAGAGGGCAATGAGAACCTCGGTTAATATTTCCCAGTTGGATAGAGGCTGTTTGAGAGATGGCTTTTGAATCATTATACCCAGACATATGGGGCCTTGTGTCACTGAGCAGCTCTTCTGTATTTTATTGTATCAGCATAAAGAATGGTAGCCCTTAGATAATGCCTCCTGTCTTTACACATTTGCAGCATATTGTCCTTTAAAATAGGGACTTGTCTTGGGAGTCAGTGAGTCTTTATTCAGGTAACAAGACTGTATACATTAATGAATTCTGTGTATTAGAATACTTCTGAGTGGAGAGTTTCTCAAATTCCTTCTAGTTTATTCTTTCTTTTTTTCCTCCCTAAAAGACATATGCATTATAAATAATGGAGAATATCCATATTCAACAATAAAAAAAAACCCCTCCACCATTTCGTGTTAGGAATCAATATTGCTTGTTCCTGGTTGAATTGAGAGGTGCAGACAAAGACTTTCGTTGCCCCGGGGCGGACTGGAAAACGTTGGTGCCTTCAAGCCTGCAGTCAGAGAATACCCAGTCACTACGCATTTTTGTTGCTCATAATGTTTCACAGCCCTGGGCGACGGCCTGTTCTACCTCATGAGAGGGCCAACCCTGACTGGGAGCCCTCTGACCCTTCCCCAGGGGCCCCTAGTGCTGGTTCACCCCGTGACATCAGCCTTCAGAATATACAAAATAGACATCTTCATGAAAGAAGGGAGGGCTGAGACGTTGCTCTGTGTTCATTTGGCTAAACTCCTAACACTGGATGATTAAATTTGATTTTCAGTCCTTCGGAACTCTATGTGCGACTGGCTTCCTTTCATCTATCCTCAGCATCACAACCTCTACTACAAAAGCTTATTTCAAGGGAAAAATCTCTTAGAATTCAAATCACTCCTGCTTCATGCTAGTCCGTTTGTTTGGGATATCAGCTTGCAAAATGTCCTTTGAATGATCGCTTTTAGTGAAATCAAAGTGACTTAAGGAGCAGAAACTTTGATGAGTGAATATGTGTTTTATACTACTTCAGGGACTCCTTTTGCAACTTGGAACAAATAGGAAAAGTGAATCATTAGGGTTGGAGCGGGGCTAAAGCCTGTGTTCTAGATCGTTTGTGGAACTCTAAATTAATACCAGGAAGGTGGTCCGAGGAAGGGGCTGTTCTATAAGAGTTCAGCAGCAAGCTGGAGCCCAGTCTGGGAGTCACAGATATTTTCAAATCGGAATAACGTATATTCTTTTTTGGTCAGATGCCTCTGGGCTACAATCATGAAAGTGGCTGTTTGTCCTTACAAGGTTTCATCATTGCTAACCTTTGGGGCAACCCTTAAGGGGTGGTGACTTTGGGGACATTTGCAGGGGTTACTCTGAGAGGGGCCAAAGACCCCTGCCCTCCACGCTGGGCCGGCACTGAGGCGGTGGGACCTCCTTCTTCCATCTGCGAGCCCCGTGAGCCAATCTGGTCCAACAGATGTGCCCCTTCCTCGTTAGAAAAGGAACCAGCCACACAAAACTCTAGAATGATGCTGCTGTACCATCTTCCCATTTGAGTGAACAGATGTCTACAGTGACTGACAGTAGCAAAAGTCACCAGATGTCCACTGGTCACCTCCAAAACAATGAGCACTCACAATGGACAAGGCACATCATGTCTATATTTTCTCCAATTCTTCCACTATCTTCGGTGACTTCATCATTTTCCTTCTATGGAGGGAAGAGAAGTTTAGAAAGATAAAGGTTCCAGGTAAGCAGTGAAACTGGGACTCAAATGCAGTTCTATGTGGCTTCAAAAATGGTGGCTTCCACTAGAAGATGTTTTGTGGCTCTCTCAGAATGTCATTGTAAAGATGGGTATCGTATTATTAATTCTAAGTTAGAGAAAGGCGAGAACACCATATTCCACCTAACCCCTTGAAGGATTGGAAAGAAGAGCAAAATGAAAAGGTGAGTACATTTAAATTATTATTTTCTTAGGTTAACTTCCATGCTGCTGATATGATAGCATATCTCTATCATCATAAGAGATTTATTCAGCATAAGGGGGGAAAAAAGAGAAATTAGTGGCATGATGTCACAGGTGGGAAAGGGAATGGAGAACATTCTAGAATCATGTGAAGTATGAAGCCGAGTAAGGAAAACTGTTCTTGCCTGCGAAGCACCTGCCATTATGGATGTCAGGCTCTGAGCGCTGATGCGAAGCAAGCTAGGTGAGGCCACCATACCCAGAGGGATTTCCTTAGGTCTCCTTGCAACAGGCTCCAAGGCTGGCAAGGGACTGGCACACCTCTCCCATGGGCTTGCTTTTGGAAGCTTCTCACAGTTCACTTCCATTGGATATTCTTTCCTGCTTTGTCAAAGACTAGTTGACCATAGAATTGAGGGTCTATTTCTGGGTTCCCTATTCTGTTCCACTGATCTGTGTGTCTGTTTTTGTGCCAATGCCATAGTGTCTTGATGATTTCAGCTTTGTAAAAGAGCTTGAAGTCTGGAATTGTCATGCCTCCAGGTTTGGTTTTCTTTTTCAATATTCCTCTGGCTCTCTTCATAGTCAGTTGCAGATAGGCTGAAATCTCCAGAAATGAGAGCAATTGTCTTCGCAAGGGTTTGCCAGGGTATGGCCTAACATGCAGAATGCTTTCATATATAATTGTGTAACATTGTGATGAACGTTTTTAAACAAACAAACAAAAAATACCCCAAGGGTAGAATGGCCAAGCTCAGAAGCCATCCAGATAGATGTTCTTACCTCTCTCTGCACCAACATTTCCTTTGTGTTTTTAAGAAGTAGCTGGAATAATTTTTCTACCCATGCATGTTTCCATCCTGGGACTCGTTAAGTTCCTCTCTTGTGCCTTAAAGAGCAGTGTGTGCGACACGTAGACTTGAACTTGTCTGGACAGCTGTGAAAATGGAAAAGAAACACCATGCTTGGAACATTTTCATTTTGTTGTGTATATTCCTTATTGTGCAGCTGGTCTGAATTGTCCCTAAAAGGAGGTTGTGCAGCTGTTTCTCTGAGGCGGAACCTGAGGGCAAGTATCTCAGCCCATCGGCCCTGGCACAGTCTTTCTAATCTTGGCAAGCCATTTTGTCCTTCACTCCGCTGTGTATAATCACAAAAGATTGCTGTTTATCTGAATCTTCTTTAGGATATACTACAATATAGGAGCTCATTCTTAGAAGTTGCAGGAACCCGGCATTCTATTGTAAAAGATTTTCTACATCTCCCCCCACCCTGCTTTTCACTGTTTCCATGGCAACAGTTTGCTCTGATGGCACCTCCTGGATTGTTACTATCGGCACCGTTATTTCTTCTGATTACTATTGTTGCTTATTGTCATCAACATCATTTTGACTGCCAGTTAGTCACACTCTGGTCCTTAACACCTGGCCTCTGGGAAGCGTCTTCTCAAAACGGTTGAAAAGTGAAAAAAAAAAAAATTAGAGTGTAAATCCTAAGAGATCACCGGTAGGGCAATTATCCTACATCAGATTTATTTGTTCTTTTCCTTTTTTTTCTTTTCCCACAAAATCATTGTAATCCTTCTAGAATATATGTGGACAAGTTTGTCACACTATCAAGACACATGTGATTGGTTACCGCCGTTTGTTTTCAGAGAAGGGAAGTGTGTGTGTGTGTGTGTGTGTGTGTGTGTGTGTGTGTGTGTGGTTGTGTTTGTAGGCACATGTGTGTCAGTGAGGGGGATTACACGTTCAAAGTTTCCTAATTTTTTTTTTCCATAAAACGTTAGAAACTAGTTTAGAGACTGGGTTTTAATAGAAAGTTGCCTACTGATTTTATCATGCCTGTAGCCTACCTTGTGACCTGCCTTGAGGCTGAAGAGGGAGAGTAGGTCGGTTTCCTTCGGGATGACGTGTTGGTTAGCGTGACCTGCAGGTCAGTTGGGGTGGAGGCCCCATACCTTTGAGACCTGCTTCAGCTTGGCTTGAAATGCTACCTCCCGGGTCTTGAGAGTCCGGAACTCTCACTTTAATTTCTGTAAGCCCCCACAGCTGTCTTTTTGGGGTCTTTCTATCTCTGGGCCCTGATGTTGACACTGGCTGGTCTTGCTGGGTTTAGCCAAAACTTCAAGATAGAATTCAGTGACTAGAAGAAACTCATGTCTAGATAGCTCTCCTTCTTGGCAATCCCGCCCACCCCACCACCGCCCCTTCCTCACTCCTTTCTTCACTACCTTCCCCTCTCTTTTACTCAAGCCTTCCTGACTGAGGGGGGGTTGGCGGGTGTGGTGGGTCACTGAGAGGAGTCACGTTCCAGGGAATGGCTTTCCCCCCACAGCTACCAGCTCTTATAACCCTTTCTTCCTCTCTTCCTGTTACCTCTTCCCCCCGGGTTTAATAATTTCTTCTTGCCTCATTCAGGACAGCAATCCCTGAAAGGAATTCTGTTTTCTCCACTCAGTTTCACTTTACCCTTAGATTTATTTGTAGCACCTGCAAATCAATTCCACAAGCACTCTCCCACGTGGGGGAGAAAGACAAAACCCAACACTAATGAACGTATTTCTTCAGTAGCACCCGAGCTTTGCTGTAACACACTGCCCAAAACCTTGCCTCTCTGCTCGCTAGCCATGGGGAATGCAATCACAAATGGCTCCAGGAATCTGGGAGGTGATAGTCATAGGTCAAGGGGACCTGCTGGGGGAGACAGTACGGAGTGGGGAGAGCATCCTCTGTGTCCAGAGACACAGTTCATACGGAGGGAGCACGAGCTACTTAGCTCTGGCCCATGGCTGCTTGTGAGGGTAGGGGTCCAGGGATGTTTACTGTCAAGCTATGAAAGAGAAGCTTATAAAATGTCTCTCCAGGTCAATTCTGGCACCTTTTTTTTTTTTTTTGAACTTGCAAGGCACTATATTATTGGTCAACATACCATGTGGGAGGGATAGACCCAGTCTGCAGATTTCTGGTTGCCTCTTCCTTCCTGGACATTGGGCAGGAAGCTCTCTCTGTGCCAGCTCCCCTTCACCTCTGTGATGCCGTCCTTACCCTGGCCAAGCCAGATGGAGGGAGCCTCTCAGTGAGGAGAAATGTCAAAGGGCCTTGGGGCTTGAGGACTAGTCAGTTCTTGGCTTCTAACTCAGCAGCGTCAGGGTTTGAGGGTCAATCAGAAACGAGCATTCCCAGCCTGGATTTCCTGCCGCACTTTCTCCAGCTCGAGGATCCACTTCTTTGCCTTCTTGGTTTCCAGTTTCTGGGGAGGATGGCACCCTTCCTTCTAGGTTCTGGCCAAGTGTGAGGGGAAGGAATTAGGATGCTCTGGGAGGTCCTTTCCCATTTCCCTCTCTCTGTCTTTGTGACCAGATAGCGAGACCCTTGGTGTGTTTCTTTACATCTCAGCTTCTGGAGGACTAGGATGGGCATCTCCCAAGCAGGAAATTCATCACAAAGTGTCCATTCCTATCACAAACTCCAAAATTTCCACCTCTGGCTTCCAGGCAGTTCTTTGGCATTTCTAGTGCCTGCCCCTCGCACACTGCGGCCTGGGGTGGGGTGGGGAACAGAGTCGCGGGTGTGCCCAGCCCCGCAGCGTGGAGAATACCTCGGTGGATTCGGTCTTTTGCGATCTGACCAGAGTCTGGGGTTTGGCTGGTAAGCCTTCTGACCAGAGCTTCGTTAATAAACAGAAGAGTCCTTTAAACACTGGAGTCTTTTCTGGATGGGACAGGAAAGCTCATTGTCAGTGTGCCTCGTGCAGCCAAAGATTCTTTCCCTGGTCTGTGTGAAGACAAGTCCCCTGGAGAAACAGTTCCTCAGCTTAAATAAATTTTCAATCAGCAGTTCACAAAAATTTACTGAAGACTTACTGTCTGCTGGGCATTAGGAAGACACACATCTGAAACTTAAAACATTGACAGTGCCTTGGAGGAACTCAAGGTCTGGGCGGGGAACAAACGAATAAGCCAGCAATTTGGAGCAGCCTGAGGAGGGTGCGGCGTGGATAGCCCTGAGAAGCGAGCTTTCCGTGGAGGAAACTTCCAACAATCTGCCTGGTTGAAGGGTGGGAGAGGGGAAGCTCCGGTTGCGGTCAGAAAAGCCTGCACTTGGCCTTGGAGATGGGAAGGACCACATATGTTCAGGAAACATGGCTTACCATTAGGAAAAGCATGCAGAATATGTGTCTGGAGACCCCAGAGCGCCGGCTCTCACTGGAGAGTCTCCTGGAGTAGAGTGAGAGGGAGAGCTGGCTCAGGTCACCTGGTTCCCCCTCCTTCCAGGACATGCACTCAGTGGGAAATGCAGGATCTAGTTGTTTTTAGTATTAAATGTACAGTTCTTTCTTTTTCTATTTTAGTGCTAATGCGATCACTTAATTTGTGAAAATTAAATGAAAGAACAAAATGACTCCAGTGGAGTCTTTTTCGAAAACCTCCAGAACACCTGCAATTTGCATGCCAGATGCCCTTGAAGGACTCCATTTTGAGCTGACCTCTATTTTAGTTCTTAAATAATGTCTAAGAGAAACACCTTGCTGGAGGAATCATCAACCCTATGGGGGTTAATAGCATGAACTCAAATGTGACAGACACCTGGATTTGAATCTAGGCTCTCTCCCTTAGTAACGCTTGATGTTGGGCAAGTTGCTCAAATTCATCTTTCTCTCTCTTGCTCCCTCTGGGTTTTCTCATGTTCCAGAGCCTATCTCTCCTCCCCATTCACCTAATGAACTCCAACATAACCTCTGGCTCCCATTTCAAATGCCACTTCCACAAGGAAGCCCTCCATGACTATGCCCAATCTCCTTGTAAGGGACGGCACCACACACTCTCTTTTTGTGGTCACATTTCTGTTTGTACTTATGTACAACTAATGTACAAACATAGGTCTCTGATTCACCACCATGACTCTTTGTTTGGCATATCTGCCACGTAGAAGGTATGTGATCAACATTTTTGAGTGAATAGGCAAATAAATACCTCCTTGCATAAGACTGGTTGAGGACTACGTTATGTAATGCATCTAAAGCCATTCGGCGCAGTTCCTGTTCTATAGTAAACACTGAGTACGTGTGAGTTGTAATAATTATCTTTATTCCTATACATGTGCCATTCTCTACTCCTATAGTATACTGAGGAATGACTAATTTGTGTGTCTTCCGCTAAGTTCCAATAGTTCCGTTAGCTAAGTTTTAATAGCGCAAATGCTTTCATTAAGTCCAATATTATGTCCCTGGCTTCTACTGAGTGTTGATTTAAGAAATGGAGACCTTCAGAGTCATCGGTGGAACAAGCAATGAGTGTTTTCTGTTGTGTGGCTGTCAGGAGCAGGAGCTTTGAGTCCAGATTAGGGGTGTTTCTTTCCAGCTGTAACCGAGGGCGACTTATCTCTCTGTAGCTTTGATTTGCTTACCTGGAAAGCAGGGATAATAATCTATCTTGCAGTGTTGTTATGATTAAATGATTAACACATATAAAGAGCTTAGGATAATGCTTGGTACATAATAGACATTCAATATATGTGAGCTATTATTTCATAAAGACTCATAGGACAAATTATTCCTGGATTTTAGTACAAAAACTAAAATAGTGGCTCTTGAAGAGCTGGTGTTTTTCCTCTTACATGATGGCAGATTCAGTAGAGGACAGTAGGTTTCTTCTTTTGACTTGCTATCAGAAATTTTAGAGCTAAATTTCGTGTTTAAGTGTAGCAAAACCTCATCTTGGACTCAAAATATATAAGCATCATTCTGTCTACAGCCTTTGTTATTTCTTATATTTATCCTGTGTAACTGGCTATCTATTGAACTCTACCTCAAATCTTTTTAGGAAGCAAGTGGCCATACATATGATATTTTCATAAATTCCATAATAAGTTGGAGAAAAGTACATTTGAGGTGGGTATTCACATCAGGTAAATTTTCTGTGACCCAAAGTTTTCTCTATAACTCTCTATAAACTTCTATGCTTCTTTTTGAATAACTAAAATTAAGTTTAGTATTAATGGGGAATGATTCAGTACAGAAATTTGAATGTAATATGTTCCAAATGCTTGTAACCAGGAATTGTAAAATTATTGCTGGAAGTATTTGAAAAGTTCAGCCTCTTTTCCACTATTCATATCATAGAATCATAGAATTTAGGATAGGATATAATTTGTTTACTTTTCATGTTTCACTTGGCTTGAACAATAAAAAAGAGGCCTGACCAAGTTAATTTTCTGTTAATCTAGTTTTAATTTATTCATAAAAATAGACAAAGCTGTTGTATTTTCATAGAAGCATGGTGTTGGAGTATCCCGCAGTTGGGTATTTTATCTGACTTCTTATCAAGGATGACCTCTGAAGCTCTTGAAAGAGGAGATTTTTGAATTCATTTTTCTTTGAAAAAGAACTTTTAAAGACTTTCATTGGTAACTTGTCTTAAGACTTAATAATTCTGCTTTTCCTGTTTAATTTCCAACTGCAAATTGAAGCTAAAACTGATATTTCTGCTGGGTAGAGAGGGGAGAAATAATTAATAACCATTTGTTGTGTTACAGTCCATTGCTGAAAACCCGTAATAACTAATTCATCCATACATCTGTCCATTCATTCATTCATCAACCAGAAAGTACTTACAGACTCACGTCTGTATGCCGCCGATGTGTCAGGTACTAGAGATGCTCTGATGACTCCTTATCCGCAGTGAGTTTTACGAACTAGCGGGTAGACAGAGATAAGTGACCAAATGAAAAAGAATTTTGAAAATGAACTCTTTCTGCTTCTGTTTTGACCAAGACCTCGATATAATAAACATGAGAAATCAAAGTCAACCTGAAACAGGTTCTGCCTGACACAGAATTTATTTATAAAGTAATATGCTAGAATTCATTCCTTAAATTTTGGACCCTTCACCTGGTGAAAGGCTGTATGAAGTACAAGTCTGTCGAGCAGAAAGAAGCATTTGAGAAGGATTGCCTTGGAGGAAACAGTGTTACAAGTCCCTAATTTTTGCCCTGAAGGTAGGATGGTTTGGAAAGTTTGCTGTGTGTTCTGAGAATGGGAACCGCTGTAGACTGGGGTCCAGCTCTAACCTGGGAGATCTAGAGGGTGATGGAGGGGTGAAAAGTGGCATTCACACAGCACAGGGGACAGCCTACATGCCTGGGATTTCCAAAGTAGAAGATGCAAGAATGCATCCCATGGGAGAAAGGGCCGGATTGTGCAGAGCTGGCTGCAGGCCTCCCAGACAGAACACACCCCCTTTAGCTCATCTTGTGATTTGTAGGTGAGGAGTCCCTGGGGATGGGAATCCCCAAGAATTAAACATCGAAACAAAACTAGACAAAACTACAACCTTTAAGGAAGAAAGTCATCAATCATCCTTTGTTGGACCAGGGAGCTCGAAGTTACCTAACCAGTATTTTTCTTTGTTAAATCTGGCCATTCTGCTTGCTTTCGCCTCTGCCCACAGCCCAGTGAGCTGCTGTTGAAAGGGAAAGGGAGCCATCAGGGAGACACAAGGCAAACACCGGTCACACCCCCTTCTTGGAAGTCAGGCTGCTTCCAACTGCAGCACTCAGCAAAGGCAAGAGAGGGCATTCTTAACTTTGAAGGTTGAGGCCTTGCCTGATATTTTGGGCAGAAAACATTCCAGTTAGTCAATCTAGCTTTGTGAATTAAGTGATCACAGAGCTGACTCTTTCATGTGAGCAAGTAGGAAATCGTGGGGATCTGCCAATTTTCCTTCCAGGGATGGGGAAGATTATCTCCCCTGAATAAAAGTTGAAAGGGAAAGAAAGAAACAAATAAATTTGTGGTTTGGTCCCACCCACGTCCACGTCCACATGCATGATGGGAGGCGCACAGGGCGTTAAGGGGGAGACGCGGCAGAGGCACCTAACACGGGCTGGGAGGTCGGTTCAGAGGAAGTAACGTTGTTAAACAAAGAGCAGAAGGGTTTTGAGGATTTCTGTGCAGAGATGGAAGATTAAACGCTTTACCTCCCTGCCAAGTTCTCCATAAAATGATTCTAAAGTGATTTTTAAAAGTCTTAAGCCCTAAAGGAAAGGAAGAAGAGGAAAGTAAGCAATAACTACAAAGTTTTGTAACCTGGAAAGCAGATGGATGAGAGAACTGATGATTTGGCAGAAGTGGCAGATAAAATCCAACTCAATGTACGCGGGACCCACAGCTCAGAGATGGGTACTGTCTGGAACTTGTAGGAGAGGGAGCACCAGAAAGGTTAAGATGAGGACTGGTTGAAAGTTGGTTTTTGAAGTAGTCAGATTCCCAGATCTCAACAACCACCAACCCTGGCGAGAGAAGGAGGATTTATTTTTTTCTGGAGAGAGAGAGAGAGAGAGAGAGAGACTGAGCTCTGTTGAGGGTGAAGCTACCACAGTGAAACCGGGGGATTGTGTACAACACTGGACGTTGAGACCATCCCGCAGCCCTCTTGCATTCAGCTTGTAGACGTGGAACAGCCAGGCCTTCACCTTCCACGCAGGGGACTGAAGGATCTTCTCTGGGTAGCCTAGCCAGCCTAAGCTCAGACACCCGAAGCTCGGGACATTCAGGCTTCCACATATAAGCTGCCAAGTCAGATCACCCCACAGTGATGTTCACAGCTCAGGAGCGCTGCACTTGTGTTTGGAGGATTTGGTCCCCATTCTTGAATGTGAGGGGTAGTCAAGGATAACCAGGCGTCTGAGCAAAGCTTGTGATGTAGTACAGGAAGTGCGATATCTGAATCACAGGCATTCCGGAAGAGAGATAAGACAAAATGGAGGTTGGATGTAAGGGACAATTCAAGTGAGTATACTGGATTTGAAGGATCCGAGTTTGAGCTCATTGTATGCCTGGCAACAAAATGAAGTGGATTACAATAGATGCAAGATGTATCATTATAAAATATCAATGCGCTGGGGGAAACTGAGGCACCTATAAACTGAGAAAAAAGGCAGAGGTGGGGGGGAAGTGGGGGGAGCAGAGAGAGAGAGAATTGGTAAAACAAATGCCATCAATTTCTCATCTGCCAGAAGCTTTCAAAATTCCCATTCTCAGACTCTAATCAACTGTCAGGATAAATAAATAAACAGGACCAACCACAAAGAGGAAGGTAGAGAATAGGAGAGACACAGGAGCGAGGTAAAGGGAATTCTCAAGGTGATGGTGCAGGGAGGTCCTGGGGGGGCAGCAATTTACCAGCTAAGGAGCTCCAGCAGTCCAAGCTGGATCCCACAGAAGGTTCTAGAAGAGGTTTCTTTTTTTTTTAAATTTATTTTTATTTATTATTTATTTTTAAGATTTTATTTATTTATTTAACAGAAAGAGATTACAAGTAGGCGGAGAGGCAGGCAGAGGGAGAGGAGGAAGCAGGCTTCACGCTGAGCAGAGAGCCGGAAGTGGGGCTCGATCCCAGGACCCTGAGATCATGACCTGTTCCAAAGGCAGAGGCCCAACCCACTGAGCCACCTGGGCACCGCTAGAAGAGGTTCCTTCAGAAAGTTTCCATTGAGAGAATTCCCACTGTTTCAACATCTCAAGAGAAGATTTGCAAAGTTGATAAAGGATTTGGAGTTAAACTGATAAATACAGGAAAAAAAAATTAAGAAACCCTGCAAGATTATTATTAGCTTTAGAGGAAACAAAAAAAACAGTAAGAAAAACAAAGAAATTATAGTGAACTCATGACTCAGCTGTAAAAAGCATGCCTGTATATATATTCATGTGTTAGAAACAGAAGAGAAGATCATGAATCTTCTGTAATAGTGGCAAGTCAATAGACAAATGTCTAAAACCCCAAACTAAAAAAGTCAGCAAGTAGCAGTACAAATATATTATTTAGAGACATGGAAGCAATTGCCAAAATATTTAGTTAAAAGAAGTGAGAGTGATTGCCTTTAGGAGGAGGGGAGAATGGACAGAGAGGCTAGCCTGGTATTATTGGTAGGCAAACTTTGTAGAACTATTAATATAAATGTCACAAAAAACAACTAAATTATTTTGAGATGAAAGGTAGTGTGATGGTGTGTGATGGTGGGGGGAGGCTAATAGAGCTCCAATCAGAGGGAATAAGACATGTGGAGGCCCCGAGCAAGACAGGGAAAGCATGGCTCCTTTGAGCCTTGAAGAAGTTCAAGGTGAGTGTGCCAGTCCCAGTGAGGAGCAAGGTGGGGAGTGTCGAGAGGTGAAGCTAGAGGACAAGCGGGGACCAGATCATCAATGAACTTTAATTTTATCCTAAGGATAATGGAAGCCCAAGGAAGGACACTTTTATCTGCAAGTAAGAGAAAGATTAAATAAAACTAGCTCGAACAATAAGGGGACTTCATTATGGTTTATCCCATAAGAAGAAGTCTAGAAGCAGGGAGGTTAGTTCAGCAGCTCAGGCGTATCAGGCAGCATCAGACTCTTTTCTTTCTACTCTGGTCTTCTTGCTGTGCCACACACATCTCTCAGAATGGCTAGAAAAAGCCAGATATTGCTTCCTCACACTATAGTATCCGAGGGTAGAAGGAGAGAAAGGCCATGTTCCGTCCTCAGGTCTTTGCATCAGTTATTTGTTGAGGCATAACCATATCAAAAATCAGTGGCTTGGGGGCGCCTGGGTGGCTCAGTGGGTTAAAGCCTCTGCCTTTGGCTCAGGTCATGATCCCAGGGTCCTTGGAATCGGGCTCCCGCATAGGACTCTCTGCTCAGCAGGGAGCCTGCTTCCCCTCCTCTCTCTCTGTCTGCCTCTCTGCCTACTTGTGATCTCTGTCTGTCAAATAAATAAACAAGATCTTAAAAGAAAATCAATGGCCTGTGACAATCACCATGTTAGGCGTTAAGGACTGTGCATCAGTGGTTTGGGTTGGGCTTAGCTGGGAACTTCTGCTGCTCTGTCCTGGACTCATCCATTCTCCCGCAGTCAGTCCATTGGTGGCTTAACTGGGGTTGGATGGTCTAAACTAAGCTCCCTTGCCTGTGTGGGGCCTCAGCTGCGATAAATGGGACAGCTGGCCTCCCTGCTCCGGGTGGTCTTCCCTCTCAGTTGACTAGACTGGGTTGCTTCTCATGGTAGTCTCCAGGCAGTGTTCTAAGGAAGGGAGAGCTGAAGTTACAGGGCATCTCAAAGCCTAGCCTCCAAAAGCCCACAAAACCATTCCACAACATTCTGTCGGTGAAAGCGGTTATAGGAATAGCCCAAACTCAAGGGGTAAGAAAATATTTAATCTTGGGATGGGAAGAACAGCTAAGTTGTATTGCAAAGGGGTACATGTAAACAAGAAATGTAGGAGTTATTAAGGCCATCTTGGAAATAAATTTGTCACTGCCTCCTTTGAAGAGTAGAGAATATGATGTCATACAAATTATTCTCAGGCCCTTTCCTAAACCAACCATAGAGAGGGCAATTAAATGACTCTGGTTGGGGAAGCATAATAAAGGTAGACTCCCTGGAATTGAGGAGCCATCCTTCTCTGGAGTGAAAGGATTCTTGTTGCAAAGACATATGTGCGTGGAATTTGTATAGAAAAATAAACATTATCTCCCAGATTTTTCTAGAGATCTGTGATTTCCTTTTTAAAAGATAACCTTTAAAAGATAATGATTTCATTTCAAGATAACCTTTAAAAGATGAAAAGATACGATTTCACATTTGAAAGATAACCTTGAAATATGATTTCATTTTTAAGAGAGGAGTATTCCTCTTGCTTGGAGGGAAGCAAGACTGAAGGGAGGTAGACCAGTTGCAGGATTTGTCAACCTCAGCACTATTGACATGTTGAGCCGGATAATTCTTTGTTGGGGTAGAGGACTTTGCATTTTGAAATATTGCTGGTGTCTTCCCACTGGGTGCCAGAAGCTTAACTCCAGCTGTAACAACCAACATGTCTGCGGACACTGCCAATTACCATCTGGGGGACGGAGTTACTTCTGGTTGAGAGCCACTGGGTTTGGAGGGTAACACAATGATTTAGATGACTATTGCATTGACCTAAACCAAGGTAGAGGCAGTAAGGATGGAGTCAAGAAGGAATGAGATCTTCTATTTGGCAAATGATGGGGAATGAATGGAAGGGAAAACTACATGTGGGTGACAGCTAGGTTGTGGTCTGGACACTCTGTGGTTTGGGCACATAAGAGGAGAAACAGGCTTGGAGAAAATGAGACAATTAGCTCAGTTTGGGACACATTCAGTTTGAGGTGTTTGAGGAACATAAATAAAGATGTCCAAGAGGCCTTAGAGTAAGGGTCTCAAATTGGTGATACCTGAGCCTGGCCCAGTCTCATACTTCTATTCTTTGTCTTTCTACTAAAAAAAAAAAACAAAAAAAAACAAAAACAGAACAAAACAGGCCAACATTTAAGAATTTGGAGACTTCATATAAAATTTGAAATTTTAACTTTGTCTAAAATATCAGAAGATCAGAACATATTGGACCCAAGTTCTCAGAGGACAAAAACCTGCTGAGCTGGGTTTGCCTCCATTTGTTCCAATCTCCCCAAGGCCTTCTTGACTCCATCCCATTGGTTGCCTGCTTACCCCATCAGAATATGAGTGTACAATCCTTGCTTTGGTTGGACTTTCTGCTCTTTGATGTGGACACAGGCATGAGAATGATTCCAAGAGTCTCCACGTTATAATAATCCCCTGTGTCACCCTGTGACCCATCCATTTCAGTCAGACCTTGTAGACTTTTCTAAATACATCATTCCTTTTTCTCTTTCTGATTCCAACAGTAACACCTGTTTCTTGCGGGAAAGAGAAAATACAACACACATAGTATCCCAAATCTTACAGTCCTCTTCGGTTTTGTTGCTGGATTTCCATATGTCCCTGGAAGTAGTGATTAGGACTCAGTTGTCTCCTCCAGGAGGGAGCCCCCTCTCTGTCTCAGCTGAGATAAAGCAGAGTTATTTTTCCAAAATGTCAGTGAAAGAAAATTAAACAAGCTTGTATTTACCTCTCTGCTTTTGTGCATTTTAAACCCGTCGTTCTGAGGGTTGCTAAGGAAATTCTCTTTTTGAAACACTCAAGAATTCAGGCAATTAAGTGTTTTTCCAACATCAAACAATTCCATAGTTAGAATTTATTACTCCTCATGTCTCTCAGTGTTTCAAGGAAACATGTTCCGTTCATGTTAATTTGTTATCTCAAATGCTTTTTAAAATGAGCCTTAAGTGTACTATTTGTAAGTAGGTGACAAAGTTCTTTTAAAACTGCTTGAATAATAGAAAAAAATGACATGCCTCTTAGAGAACAAAATGGGCCATGATAATGTGAGGGAGAACATGTAAAAAGGGATGTAATGGTTAGAATTAAAATGACGTCTGACAATTACTTTCAATTTGAACCGAGGTGAAGAAAATCAGAATTACAATACTCTTGTGATTAAACTTTGATGAGATGAAAATGTCATCATTGTTTGATGAGAATTTTTTATTAGAGTTCAAAGAATATGAATGATTTAACCACAATGTACCAACACCACAGGGCTGAATAATCTGTATCAGGTTTTCTCAACTCTTTCTTACTGCGGGTCACCAGAGAAATCTCAGCCACTCTCATTCTTCAGTGCCGCTGCAACTGTTTCATGAGATTGGCTTTTGAAACAACCAGATAAAGCTTACATCCTTTGTGATAAGTCCTGACATTGAAATCCTGGAGTAGCTTAATATGGAGAATCATTTTCAGGAGTCATGTGCTGGATTTAGGCTCAAAAGTGTTCTTTTTCAAAGACATACATTTTAGAAGCTAGATTTCTTGAGAGAAATGGGGAGATCCAGCTTTTATCCTGTCTTCCTTGCTGAACATCAAGATGCGTTCCCCGCCGCCCCCGCCGCCCCCCATGGGAGAAGGCTATTTCCCTTTGGCCTGATATTTGACAATTAAAATGGGGATGGGGTCTCACCTCTGTGGAGGACAGAGCATAGTCCCGATTTCTCTGGGGGCTCTGATTCTATATAGAAGAATGCACTGACTTAGCATGGGGACTTTTCTGTGCATATGGGCAACTATTGTGCTAGCAACTTCTGTGCTGGGAGAGGGCAGGAGGGCGAGGAGACCCCCACCCCCCTTTTACTGTGACTGGGGGATTCCTGCCCTCCTTCCCGCCCTCTTCCCTGTCTTTCCTCTTTCCCCTCTGGGAGCCCTAAATTGAATCAAATGGTTTCTCACAGTCATTGCGTATACAACTCTGTATTTTCAAAGATTGTTGTTTTCTGAGAGTCTGAGTCAGAGGACTGAGGGGCTTCACCTGCAGCTCTAGAGTTTGCAAACACGGAGGTACTAGGGGTGTGTTCAGTTCTGTTTTGAATGTGAAAATCTTTCTCCTCTTCCTGTTGCAGGAAAGGGCACATATTGACAAGGGTTCTTCCACTCAGTTACTTCCCAAAGCTATTGCCATTGTAACAACATTATAACCTAGCCCACTGGAAAATAACCTTCATTTTCTCTTACTTAAAAAAATACAGTCTGTGGGGCTCCTGAGTGGTTCAGTCAGTTGAGCATCTGACTTTCAATGTTGGCTCGGGTGTTGATCTCAGGGTCTTGAGATCAAGGCCTGCCCGGGGCTCCACACTGGGGGTGGCTCCTGCTCAGGCTTCTTTCTCTCCATCTCCCTCCACCTCCCCCACCGCCCCCCCGCCCGATTAAAAAAAAAAAAGAAAACACAACTGTAAACTTTGTAGTCTGATCTAGGGTAAGCTCAGATGATTTCCAAACACCATTTTACTGGTTCCCTTATTACAATTTTATTTTTTTTAAGAAGTTAGGAAATTCAAGCTAAAAAGTGGAAGGTATATTGTGGAAGAGGTGTCCGTCATACCCCTGCTCCGTGAAGAAAGAGTTTTCTTGGCCATTTGAAGTCCCTTTCAGAAACACTTAGTAAGTTTAGCCGATTTATCTTTGTGGCATTTGTACTTGAATATTTAAATAATTGCCTCAAAGGTGGTCAAAATGATAATGAGAGGTGAAGTCGAGAACAACTGAGAAGTTTAAACACACTGCAATCTCTATTGGATACGAAAAGTCAAAGGCTTGGAAAAAGCAGATATGAATGTTGGAATAGTTGGAAGCCTATGGTACCCCAGGTAAGACACAGTACAGAGCAGTGGCTCAGAGTCGTCCAGATAGACTGCCCTTGCTCAGACCCCATGGTTACTGCTTAGTAGCTGTTTGACTTTGAACAAGCTACTTATGTCCCTTAGGCCTCCATTTCCTCATTGGTAAAATGGGGATAACAGCAATACCAGCCTCATAACGTTTCCATGAGAAATGAGTAGACTAGCGTGAAGGGCATGTCTGGTGCACAGTAAGTGTTCAATAACTGAAAGCTATTATTGTTATTACTATTATTGAAATGTGGAAGACCTTATCAGTGACTTCACAACTAATCCCTGGTTCTCTTTTCTGGATCAAACGAAAAATATCTCAAATAGTGATCTTCATAATATTTTCAAAAGGAAAAATATGAATGAAAAATGTCTGAAATTATCCAAAGTTTCCCCGTTGGAGGAGCTAACACTACATTCCTTTTTTCCCCCCCAAGATTTTACTTTTAAGTAATCTCTACACCCAATGTGGGTTCAAACTCACAAACCAAAGTCAAGAGTCATGTGTTCCACGGACTAAGCCAGCCAGATGCCCCAGCACTATTTTTTAAAGTCTGTGATAGTCCAGGTCTGTAGTACGTAATATATTGCCCTTTGTCAGTGTTGTACATAAGGATTTCCTCTAGCATGGACAGTATATGTTTCTTGCCACGTAAGGAAACATGGCTAATGGGAAATTAAACTGATATATGAATAGAAGAAATGGGAGAACTCTGTGTGATTTGGGGGAATAATTTAGGGAAATGGGATTAATTGGGGTGTGAGACCCAGTTTTCGCTCTACCTTTTTTTTTTTTAATTTTTTTTATTTAAAGAGAGAGGGATACCATGACCAGGGAAGGGCAGAGGGAGAAGGAAAGGGAGAATCTCAAGCAGGCTCCACAGTCAGTCAGAGCCCAGTGCAGGGTCGAGCCCACAACCCTGAAATCATGACCTGAGGCGAAATCAAGCGTTGGATGCTTAACCGACTGAGCCACCTAGGTGTCCCTAGTTTTTGCTTTACTCTTTGCTATACCGAGTAATTTGCTTAATCTCATTGACTCTTGTTTTTCCCATCTTTGGAAATGAAAATTATAGTAATACCCCATTTAATGAAGATTAAATGATTGAAAGTAATATTTATAAGTTATAAAGCCCTAAATTATTCTTTTTATTTATTTATTTATTTATTTATTTATTTATTTATTTATTTATTTGACAGACAGAGATCACAAGTAGGCAGAGAGGCAGGCAGGGAGAGAGAGGAGGAAGCAGGCTCTCTGCGGAACAGAGAGCCCGATGCAGGGCTCCATCCCAGGACCCTGGGATCATGACCCGAGCCGGAAGCAGAGGCTTTAAGCCACCGAGCGACCCAGGCGCCCCAGAGCCCCATATTATTCTAATCCATGCATTTCTCCTAGACCTTCTTGACCCATGGCCAATGTATTCATAAGGGAAGAAAGAATCCAGGCCACGATTTCCATCTGTTCACAGATGAACTGCGCATCTCCCAGAGTGGAGTGTTTCTTGCATCCACTCCTTCAGCCACTGCCCCATCCACCCATCCACCCATCCATTCACCATACTTTCACTGAGCCCTAGCCATGTGCTCTCATTATGCTCTCCATAAAGCTTTGAAAAATCAGTGCCATGGTTTCTCAGAGGTTTCTGACTATGTGCAAGGAGAACTCAACTCAACTTTCCAGAGTTCTCAATGTCTCCTTAAACCTGAGGAGTGAAGACGTAGAAAAATTAAAAAAAAGAAAGAAAGAAAACCAAACTAAGAATTATTCAGGTGACATATGTTTTGGACATTTTCCAAACAGGATAATTACCTAAAATCAGTCTGACATTTATATCTCTAGCTTCCCATGCTTGTTAAAATACTTTTCTTGCTGAAATACTCATTGAGCTAAATTTCATCTAACATCTGGCCATTGTATAAATATAGCAATGAAAACATGTCTTGTTGCCTACACATTAGGTATAAATTTTAGAAATCCAATTAGTGTTTTATTCTTTCTGTGCATTTTTTTTCTTTGATTTTTCTTTAGTGCTGGAGCTACTTTCAGGCTCCTAAATGGAACTATAAGAATTCAAATATTTAACCCACATCTACACAACAGCAAAAGCAACTAGATTGAGGTATGGTGCTTTGTAGTATTTCCTAATGATTGTGAGATATTCCTTAAGTTCTTTATTCATTCATGCAATGAACATATATTGAGCGAAATGTCAAGCCTGGTGCTCAATGCTGAGGGTAGGGGATACGGAATAAATAAAATACCATCTTAGCCCTTAAGGAGTTTAGAAGCCAGTAGAGGAGACAGCTACCTACACAAGCTCCTTCACTACGATGTGAAAGATGGCTCTTGCCATATTGCCTAACACTGACAAATGCTCTAAGAGAGGTACGTACCCACCCGGCTCCAAAGGCATCATTTGCTACTCATCTGATGGGTCGCACACTACATAATTGATTGTCCTCGATTCTTCTCTAAGGGTCTCTAGCTTCTCAAAATTGAGGAGCCCCTCAAACTAAGAACCCAAGGGAGTGTCCCAGTATTCCCTGTGCCTACATTATCCATCTGGGTAGGCAGAATCTGCCAGATGCCCTAAGGATGGATCCTCTAGTTAGCAATACCAGCCTCATCTGAGTCACAGTTGTTAACGTCTTCACTTTTAGACTCCCTGTAATGCCAGCTGATCTTCAATGACCTATTCTGCATGGATGTGAACATTTAGAAGTAAGCCCGCAAAAGCACAATTTTCGCTGTGTACGTTAGGGCCTACCATCGTGTGTCCTCTGCAGCCTTTCCAAGAATGCATTCCCTTATGTAGATTCCACCAGTCTTTCATCTGATGATGATTATACTCAAATATCTAAACCTTTGGGTCATTCTCAAGGATGCTCTTAACGTTTTAACTTAGAAAAACTGGGAATGAATTTTCAAACATTGTCAGATGCAATGCTTGCTTTTTGAACATTAAAAGTTTATTTGCACAAACTTAGTCGTATGAGATACAATGTAATTCATGGAAAGCAACCACAATGCTAATACTTAATAGATTTTTCCAAATATTAGATGTTATAGTTTAAATCTCAACATTAGCTCTGATGTTGGAATAACATTTCAGTTAATAAATAATTGTGATTATAACCATATGTTCAGTTTATTCTCACCAGTTTATCATGAATTACAATTGTGATTTGGGTCATAAAAGTGATAAACAATTATATTTTCATAAACTGCATGTTTATTTAATTAATCCCGAAGAGAATCTAAAAAGATATTCCAATGGGTTATAGAAATTAGGTGTAATTTTCAGCTCATAGATTTTAACACGTGGGTAACGCTATAACTGGTTTCCTAGGGTATGGTCATCTGCAGAAGTGAGTGGCCACAGTTTTTGAGCCTCGAATTAAATGTCTTCTATGTATTTCAGAGAATTATGAATTTCAGAAGTTACTGCTATTTTGGGGTGATCTATAAAGTATTACAATACCAATGCAAGCACACAAAATTTGTGGTAAACAAAGTGAGTTTTGCATACTTTCAAGATAGTAGTCACATCTTCCTAATAATTTTGATGCCATACACATATTAGGAAAGAATTACTTTCAGACATAAGATATTCTGAATTTGCCTGATCTATAGTGCTTATAATGAGAAGTTATGTTGGCCTTGTATCGTCTGCTAAGGCTGTCTCTTGAGCTCCTACTGTCATCTAGTTGTCACAAAGGCAATTTCTCTGTCAAATGTTTGTAACACGCAGGGGTAGTATCAACACGAAGCAACACAGGGCCTCACCAGGATTAATGGTAGTGCTTGAATTTGTTATTCTATTTTGGAATTTTCTTTTGTTACTGAATTTGAACCAGTAGGCTAAGTTGCCTGGTTTCATGGCCTAAGAAGAATGTTCTGTCCTATTTGGAATCAGACTCTAACAATTAATCAGACAGTTTGATGCCACATCTATGTTATTCAAATATTTCTAATCCTTTCATAACCTTTTCCAGACTGTGCGGCAGCTAGGACCTATCAACGGCATTAGGAGACAAGTCAGAAAGGGGAAGAATGTATGAAAAGCATCAAATGGTAGGAACAAGGTATAGGAATCTTACATTTAGCCAACAATTCAGGTACCAGACAATATTTCCTTCTGTTGTAAAAGTGTAGGACTCTTGGGGAAAAAAAGAGGCAACTTCAACAACAAAATAATACATTCAAATGTTGGGCCCCAAATATTTAAGAAAGGCCCCCAAACTTAAAAACGTCTCTTACCCTTTGTACTTCTTTCGACAAACTATATACATTTTCACTGTAGGGACTATCTTACAGTTTTGGGGTGCCTGTTGTACTTTTCCATAGGGAAGAGACGCTCGGCATTGCTTCCTGGCTGGGTATAATTCATTTATGTCCTTCCAGTTTTTTCTCTCTGATCTCTTTTCTGTCTATCTGTCAGCGGCTCTCTCCTGGGAGCGGCGCGATGCACTTCATTAATAAGAAGGGATTAAAGGAAAAAGCCCTCGTCTCCTAATACACTTGGATAATTTGGTGCCATCCACAAGGCAATAGACCCCTGCTGCATAGATGTCATTAGAAAGGTACAATTTCATTACTTTTTACTGGCAGAGCCTTGAGTGAAATACAAAATATGTTGTCTCATATGCAGGGGAAAAAAAGTACCAAAGCTTTCATTCACTCTACGCCTCTAAAATATTAGAACGCAAAAATATATTTTATGGTTTTTACATTTATATTGCCTTCCCTTAGTTGTCCTTGAAATCAAGCTTTTATTAAATACTGAGCAAAATCAAGATTAGAAGAAATTTATTTACATTCTTAAATCCTAAATGAAATTCATATATTTTTATTAACTAACACAAACCTCCTAAGTGCCAGGCACTCTGCTGGTGGCTGGAAAGCAATTTACAAAAACATCATTCATGCCTTTTTTTTTTTTTAAGCACTAACTTATTAAATACTCTAACTAGAAGTGAGTATAAAAGTGAGTGCATAAGAAGTAAACCATATGGCTGAATAAAATGGATTGTACGCCAGCAAATTGTAAGCATATTAAAGAAATCTTTTTAACTTATGCTTGTTAACCTAACTGCTGAGCTGACATATTTGACCTGGCTGATAGCATTATCTTTTGAGCTTATATCAGCTACTCCCCACCCCACCCCACCCCCGATTTTCAGCCTTTAGTGGCATACTGTGCAAACATTTGAAAAGACAGGCATAAACCATCATGAGAATCTCACCCTGTTTCCTATAGATGCCTCCCCAAACAGGAAATGTTCGATGGGTCTCCCTGGTTGGAGACAGTGGCTGGCTACACAGCTGAGCAAGGGGCCTGGGGTTTAGGAATCTGCCATGAAAACCACCAGTGACGCTCCCAGGCGTTGCCCTGGTGTGGTGACTCCCTGGGGACCTCGAGCATCACTTTCTTAGCACCGAAGAGAATCAGGTTGAACAGTGGTCCATTATCTCACTGCCACAGACACACGTCTGCCACTAACACTAAAAAGTGGCACATGGTTGGAGCCGTGCATGGGAGAAGAAAGCCCTTGATTATCAGCTTATTTCCAAGCCGTTCTTTGCAGGGCTGGGTTTTTGCTTCCCTACTAGCTGTGTTTTCAGTTAAACTGTCATTTGCAGCTCTTTGTCTAAGACAAAGTTTAGCCTGGGTGGTTAAGATGATAGAGACTGGGGTTCCCAGAGACCATTCTACTAACTAGGCACAGCCGTTCAGGAAGAATGACATGTCTCAACAAATACATGAGTTAGTAATGAAAAAGCTTAAAAACAGTGCTGGGTTCCTAGGCACAGTATCTCTAAAAATGAAAGATCAGTTATCTAGTCCGCTCTGCATATGGAGTGTTCTCATGTCCTCACCCTTGCACTCTGCAACCATGGCCTTCCTTGTTTCTCCCGCATTTTCATTCATTAAAATACCATCACACACCACACTGAAGACTATCAATGAACCTATGAGAAGTGAGAGAGCAGCAGAAATGGGGGCCGGGCAGGGCCCCACCTAACACCTTCCAGAGTGAGCAGAGCTTAATAACCAAAAGTTAGGATTCAGCTAGTTATGTTCTTGTTATCAAAAAGAAATCTCAACTAATGTTTAAATATAGACAACCAAAGTCACAAACAAACAAAACCCCCCGTTTTGCCAATAAATTAAAAAAAATTAGCAACATGGTTAAGTGGTTAAATGCTTCGATTGTTAACCTCATGTGGTGTATTTGAGGACGGGCACTGAAAACAGATCAACTATTTGATTCCAGAATATAGATTTCTTTTTCCTTATGATTTTTTTATAATGGCAATTTTTCTTCCACTCCAGTAAGATCTTATGAGTCTGTTTGTCCTGTTTGTCTTAATAGCTGTTTCTTATGATTTGGATGTTTTATTAGGTGGAAACAATAAATATACAGGGTTTCTGAACATTCTTCAGATTTCTGGGCTTTCTGTCCGCATTACCTCGGGCACTGAGGAAGAGGAAGGAATATTATGAATTGGAGTTCAGGTTGAAAGTTGGGTATTTGACATATATAAAATGGAAACAATTCATTAGCAATGACCCTTGTTAATGTTGTCTTGCCGAGGTAGTTCATAGTAAGGGACTGCCCATAAAAGAGCATGTTATGTTTCCTCTCTTGAATGTGCATGACTCTGTGACATACTGTCCCTTGCCATTGAAAAACTTGAGTTAATGGAGTAGATACTCCAACAAGGATCAACAATCCCAGGGTCATGGTAGAGGAGGAATAAGCTGATAGGTATGTCTCTAAATTCTGCCAGGCAAGACTTAACCAAATCTTGATCGACATTTTAAAGTGATTATTAATGAATGACAGCAGGATTAGCTAGATTCATATTTGCTTTGGGGACACTTTAAGAAGACTTCTTTTTTCGATTTGGAATTCACAATAGGCTTCTTCCATTCCTCCTTGGTGGAACAAAGAAATATTTCTTATCTACCCTGAATAATAAGACATGAGAAAACAACCCAGTGCATGGCTAATTTATAACAAATCTGTTTCCTTAATGGGTGGAAGGAAATCTGAGGACAGTTCGGAGGGTTCCTGTCTGCTTTCAGTGCCATCTTCTAGTCATACCGAAGACAGCACCTCGCCCGATGGGTCTTTCCCCTTCTTCTCCTCGCCCCGGTCAATGTCAATCACGTGCACCACTCCCGGTTTCAAGATCAAGTCGTCAGTCTCTACCTGACTCCTGTTGTCCTCAACCTCCATGTAGCTCCCCTTCGTTTGCTGGGCAGCTTTGCTGAAGGCTTCTTTCAAACGACGTTTGAGTTCAACATCTGGACAGAAGACATACTCATAAAGGCCACCAGCGAGGACAGCTCCTATTATCGGTCCAACCCAATAGATCTGGGGGAAAAGATGGAAGAGTTATGGAGTGAAAGTGGAGGAAAACTATTCCTTTGAACACCTCATGAATCTAGAGCCTAGCTGGATGACATTAAGGGAGTCAAGGTGCTGTGCAGAAGAAAGCAGGATTGGAAAGAATATAAGAAAATATATCATCGGCACATCAGAAATCCGTAAACTGCTAAATACCAGGTGAACGGAAAACAGGGAAAGGCTGTTTTCTCTTTTCTTGCTTTTATTATTTCCTTTCCATTTCCTGATAATCCTTAAAGTTGAGATAGCTCCTTTTTGGGGGGGAGCGGCACATTAAGTGTGCACTAAGAGTTCTTCGACGGAAAAAAAAAAAGAATTTCTGGAGAGTACTTCTCTTATTTTCTTAATATTGCCATCTTACGTTGGTTTCCCACCTAACTGCGATCAACACACAGATGTTATCGTTTGAGATCTAGTTACTCAGTAGAGTGTGATCGATGGAATCCCAGCTCCCAGCTCCACCATTCAACAATCTGGTGAGTTCTTGCCTCAGTTACGTGACTTCTTAAACCTGAATTTCCTCATCTGCAAAGTGGAGATTATAATAATGCAGACCTCACAGGCTGTAAAAATTCAATAGAAATAATCCTTGTAAAGTACTTATTCGTTCCAATTTCATAGCAACCGGCTCCATTCCATGTTTCCTAGACAATATAAAGTTGTATGTGAATACGTTGGCGATAAGTCATCTTCCATATGTTACATGATTTCCTTCCCTAAAATCTGGTGATTTGATTTAATTGAAAACCTCATGATTTGTTCATTACTCTCCTTTCATCCTCATGGTTCCTACCACGGTCACGAGGTGAAAAGAACCCAGTACCTTGTTTATGGGTGATGGTTAGTTGAGGATTAGCAACTCTATAGGATTTTTCATTCGACAAATGGAAGCTTTTTATCGTACCGTTATTGTGTTTAGAGTAAACTAAATGTTAAGTTTTGGTAAACTTCAGCATTTGCTTGGAGTACATATATGCAGCAGAAAAGCAGACATTCATTCAACAGATTCAGCGCAGCAATGGAAACCTTGTTTACTGAGCCAGCTGTACTTAGCATTTTTCTTATATTAACTCCCATGATTCCAACAGGAACCTTTGAGGTAGATATGATTATTGTCCTGATTTTATGGGTAAGAAAACGGACACCTTGAGAGGGCAAGCTTGCTTAGGATTTCATGCTTAACAAGTGCTTGAGCTGGGATTTCGGGTCTGTGTGAGTTTAAACTTCTCTTTTGAACTACTGCCCTGCTTTTCATGAGACTCCCCTTTTCCCAATTGAAAAAAAAAAATAGAAGGAATGCTTCTGGCTTAAGACACTCTCTGTAAGTGAATTTCATGTAGCATCCTCGTTGATAATTCTAAAGAAAATTCAAAATTTGAGCTGTTGCCGAGCTCATATACGTCACATGGAAACTCTCGGTAGAGTGGTTACAAGGACCAAGTTCCTTATCTTGAACAGAAAGAAACCATGTAAAAGCTGACCTTCTCCCTGCCCTATCAGAGAAGAAACTAGAGCCCTCCTTTAAATGTCTTTGCTCTCTGCTCGTTAGATATGTTCTAGTCCCCATGCTACGACTCCCACAAGGGAGGCAAAGGACTTCTAAATAATTAATTATATGCATCCCCAAAACTCCAACAAAGAAGACATCTAGTTACACGCTCCCCCAAAAGAGCAAATCTCAGTTTCAAGCGTTATTCTCAAACAAAAGTCATAATATAACTTTACAAGGACTTTCAAAATTGATAAAGGTAAATAATTTTTCTTGCTAAAAATATAGATATATAGAAAGTGTGAAGTGGAAAGCTGAAACAGTGTCATTACACTATCTAGAAAACTCACCATTGACATTTTGATGTTATTGTAGTCTATCAGTCAAGCTCTCTGTCTGTAAATATGCTGTAAATTAGTTCTAAAATCCACACACCTATTGCTACAGAATGGGCATTTGTGTTCAGTGGGATTAAGTTTCTTATAAAATAGCAATAAGGGGAAACCTTTAATTCAGTCAACAAGTTAAGAAGTTTCCTACTAGTCTAATTTTAGCTAGCCTACCACAACTACTAGGTAATTAATAAAAATATATACTTTCACCCACATTTTAAAGTCCTCATAACTAAAGTTAATAACTGCTATTTGTCTAAATAGTAATTGTAAAAATAGTTTGAATTTAAGAAAGTTGAACTTACAGTTGTACTTTTACCATAAGTAACTATATACTGCCCATTAAAAATTTCCATTCCTGTTAACATGGCAAATTTTGAGACATAAATTCATAAATGGAAATATCAGTGGCAAAGTGACCAATCCTGCGGATGGTATATATTGACATTCTTTGCATGGCTGGGTCCAAAATCTGGCTTTTGAGCACTGACTCTCATTCTTTGAGGACTGAAATTACGTCTAAAGGCTCAGTACACTTTCTGAGCAGTGAATGCCGATAGTAGTAGTGCGATTTCCTCTCATTTGTAATGTGCACTGCGGTTGAGAGGATGTAACCGGGTCAATAACGGCTGTGTGAATGAGATTAATACACAAGTGACATATAGTTATACTCTTGAATTAAAAATAAAAGTTGTAAAATAGCCTTCACAGCACATCAATGACAATCAAGGCAGCCCTGCTTGAGGCTGGCTTACGTTAAGTCTCCTATTTTTACTGGTTCTTTTAAGTTAGTCTAGGAGTAGCCTTAAAACTGCCATGTTACTCACTTAATGGATTTAAGTTCCTGTGTCGTAAGAAACAACTGAAATAGAATGGATTGTGGTATTTAGAAATGGACATCCCTGTGCTCTGGAAGCACTGCCACCCCATGAATAAGTAGGTTAGCCACGAGACTGGAAAGCATGCCTCTTCGGAAAGTCATTGATGTTTCAGCTATGGTTATGGTGATAACAGCATAAACATTTGCACCATTTATTCCTCTCCATCTGCATTTCAAATGCTTCCAGCTCACATACTATTAATTGGGTTCATGCTTTTGTAAACAAAAAAGATAAATACTTTTGCTATGGGCAGTGCTTTTAAGCATTTCTTCTTTTTTTTTTTTAAATTTTTTTGCAAGTGTATATTTTGTTATTGCCAAGAAGGCTTTAGTTTCAATAATTGAAACCCCATATTCACCAACCACCTTAATTTTCGCTTGTTTCCCATAGGTAAGTCTATCGGATACAGTGCCCAGAGCAGTGCTGATTAAAAAAGAAAGACTATTACGGAAGTTCTAAATAGATGTAAGATATATGATATGATGTTTTATAGTAAATCATGATATAGATATAAGATATGATGTTTTATAGTAAATCTATAGATATAAGATATGATGTTTTATAGTAAATAAAATATAAGATATGATGTTTTATAGTAAATCTGGGCTAGTCTCTCCCTGGTCCTTATGAAAGGTGTAGGAAAGTGGGGAGTCAAGGTTGGAAGGGAGTAAGAAAACTAGCAAGCAAAGAAAAAAAAAAGGAGCTCTGTGGGTATTTGTCCCCAGCTGTAGGAGGACAGGAATCATCAGCATGATGGTTACCCAGTGGTTTTCCCAATTTCCCATGATAACTGCAGGTCCAAAGGATCGGGCGGGGTTCATGCTGGCACCGGTGTAATTGATCTACAGGAAAAAAGAAAACAACTTCAGACATTGCTGAGACGGGACTAGTAGCAGGAAGCATTCATTGCAATTTGCTACCATTTGCCAAGTCAGTTAGAGGAACTGTCAAGATGTTAGCAGCTATATCAACATTTCTCATCACAAAGTTAACAAAATAATCACCTAAAATGGACAGCCATGTCTGGATACTAAAGAACTACAGCTGTAAAACACCACATCTTTAAGCCAGCTCCAGGGTGAGGGTAAATGAAATGAATCAATTATTTAAATGGATTTGGAAACTTACTGCAAATAAATGTCCAATTGCAACAGAAAATCCAATTGCTAAAGCTACTGAACCAGTGACATCAGTCCGTTTGGAATCACAGCTGGCAAAAATAGTAAACACCAACTGAAATGTGATGATCAACTCCACCAGGAGACCGTGACCAGCGCTAAGATTTCCATGAACCTAGAAAGAGAAAAATGCTCCATCTGAATCGAAGCACGAGTATATTTCCTGTGATAACATATCATAGTGTAAGGCATACTTCATCACTGGAAAAAGCAATGGTTAATTTGAATCATCTCTTCTACCCCACAAGTGAGATGCTCCCCCTGCATCCAAAAAGAGAGAGAGAGAGAAAAAAAAAGGAATACATTTCCACTCATTTTGGGTCATCACAGATAGTTAATTACTCATACAATGACCAAGCGGGAATTTGTGCTGAATGTTCTTTTCTACAAAGGAAGCAAAAGTGTGCCACGGCTGCACTTAACTTATAAAGGAGTTTCTTGAGAATCTTATAATTTTATAAGGCAATGATTAAATCCATTAATTAGGTTTAAATTAATTAATATACATTTCAATTAAAATTTAAACTGTGTGTGGGTTTTTTTTTTTTTTTAAATCAATCCTGGTGCTGAGCTAACAACTAATGTTCCTAACCAGTTAAGGACAAAACTAGGATCGAGCGCCAGTTTATTGTTCTAAGTGTGGCCCGTGATGTAGATCATTTTAAATCTCATGAATGTGATAGGAAACAAAATTGTTTCTTCTGCTAGTGCACCAACAAATAGTTGTAATAAAAATGCCTTAAGCTAAGTATATAGTCTAGTATAGTCGACAGGACAGGAGCAAGAGCGAGGGGAAAAAACTCCCCACAATTTTTGTGCTACCTAGCCTAATAATATTCAAGTCACTAGATGACGAACAATGATTATATATGGATACAATCAATGTTGCTGGGATGAGTTTTCAAGCATATCAAGAGTCATCAGAAATCCTCTAAGAAGGGATGCCTGGGTGGCTCAGTTGGTTAAGCAGCTGCCTTCGGCTCAGGTCATGATCTCAGCGTCCTGGGATGGAGTCCCACATCAGGCTCCTTGCTCGGCGGGGAGCCTGCTTCTCCCTCTGCCTCTGCCTACCACTCTGTCTGCCTGTGCTTGCTCGCTCTCTCTCTCTAACAAATAAATAAATTAAAAAAAAAAGATTAAAAAAAAAAAAAGAAATCCTCTAAGAAGAAATTAGCAATTTTAGGAAATTCTCTCAGGCTATTGGGGTGTCATGTAGCAGGGGTCTGCAAGAAGCCTGGAGTCCTAGTTTGAAAATAAGAGCCAAAGATGCTACCGTGGTGACCCCCAAGCCCCCCACCACACTGGAAGGTGTGACGAGGTAGAGAATCCCGGCTCCGATGATGGCACCCAGGCACTGGGCTGTGACGTAGAAGACAGACTTGGCGATGCTGATCTTCCTGGTGCACACCATGGCCACTGTCACAGCGGGGTTGATGTGGCCGCCGCTGATGTGGCCAAAGCACTGTACCATAGTTGCAATGCTGAGTCCGAAGCAAAGGGAGATGAGAACCATGTCGACAGGTAGGGGCTTTTCCGTTCCCCCCCAGTTGATGGTGGACCCCAGGCTGAGGAGCACAAAGATGAGCATAGCCAGAAATTCTGCTGTGACTGCCTTCCAGAAAGCTTGAGTCCAGACCCCTCTGAAGGCCACCATGATGTTCTCTCTTCTACACAATGGTCCACACTTACTGAAAAGAAAACAAATGGTATCAGTCTACAAAAGCAGGGTTCATGAATTTAGGTGAAGACTCCAGGCGTACTTGTAATCTTGCCCCACTGTGGGGAATGGCCCTCTCAAAGGTTATTTGCATATCAAGAAAGAATGCTTCCAGGAAACCTTCCTAATTAATTGTCTCCTTAACAGTCAAATTGTGACGCTGGCCTCCTTTTATTTAGTAGTCAAAGCCCTTTCAATAGCACCGATGAGTGCCTAGAAAGGGAAATACAGTTTCTTCAGTTTCTTAAGGAACGAAGAAGGGAATACATGTACTTGAGAGCAAGAGTTAATTCCCTCAGAGCAAGTTTTTAAGTTTCACTGTACTTTTAACATGCCATTTATAGTTTGAACGTAAAGCAATACACACATGGTTGTGTGGTTGCGCAAAATGGCATTCTGAAAACGGCTCTGTGGAGCGCGATGCTCCTCTTCCCCAGCAGAGACTGCGGATTTCGGGAGCAGGCCCGCGAGGGGGCCGGGGTGCTGAAGCTGGTCTTTGGAGAAGCCGGGTCGTTCCGGGGAGGGGAGCTCAGGGTGACTGGCAGGGGCGGTGGGAGCTGCCAGGGCCGGAGCGGCGACGGGGACACTCTCCGTCTCCCTTGCGGACCTGGGCGCGCGGCGCTGGGCGGTGTCAGCCTCGGGCCCCAGGGGAGCGGCCACCCCCGCGCGGTTGCCAGGTGGACAAACAGTCGCGGCCCCGCCCCCGCCCCACCCCCGCCCCGCCCCCGCCCCACCCCCGCCCCGCCCCTGTCCCAGGCGTCCCGGCAGCCGCAGCTGCATCCCGGCCTCCGCCGTGCTTTTGGAAGCCTGGGGGACAGTCCCATCTTGTGCCCGACCCTTTCTCGACCCCCGACGTGACCCCTCAGACATGCTTCCCCAAAGAGACCCTGCAGGCGGGTGTGGACGCCCCGGGCACCTGGTCCGCGCCCTCCAGGGGCAGCCGAGTTCCCGGACCGGGGGCGCCGGGCAGGGGGCAGTGGCCCTCGGAGCAGGAGGCTGCACGGGGAGTGGCTGTTCCCCCGAGTCTTCTTGGCGGCCTTCTCCTCCTTCTGCGTGGCCCAGAAAGACGGCGGGGACCTTGTGTGTGTATTGGGGCGGGGAGGAGGGTGGGGTGCAGCAAGCACTTTCTTCCTCCAGTCTGTTTTCCTCTTAACTGTCCGAGGATCTTTGGAACTAAGAAGGGACGGGGTTTGAGGATATTAATGCCAACTGCTGGTTTGGGTAAGAAATGGCTAGAATTCCCAATGTGGGGGACAATTACTCTAGTTACCCCATTATTCAAGGCATTTGGCCTTATCCTTTGCCCGTGATCGTGGTGAGAGGGAAGGAGTGTGGAAACACTGATCACCAGAGGGCTATGAAAAAAGGGTTAGGCGAGAAAGCCAGGTATTTGAACGGATTAGAGTTATTACAGCTTTTCCCTTGATGTATAAGGAAGAGGAGCCGCCTCCCTCCCCCCTACCCTGGGTTCTGGGTGAGCAGTGGGGAAATGCTGGGCCAAAAAGAGCTAGGGAACTCTCCCTTGACCTTTAGGATCTCAGCTCAGCCTCTGGTTTGATACCGGGCTTTGCTTCCGAGTTGGAAGGAGAAACCCATTTTTGGCCCAAACCGGGCGGCTCCGGAGGGGGCACAGCCTGCCCTGCCTGTCCTAGGTGTCCCCTGCCTGTGAACTCCTCTAAGTAATTACAAGAAAGCGCAGCTGAGAGGACAATGGCATCATATTCCCTAGAGAAAGAGAAAATAAAGAGCCAAAACAGCCCTTGGAATGGAGCAGGAAGCATGCCCTGAGAGAGACGTTAAAAATATCCCCAAGGGGGAGAAACTTAAAGAACTCACAGATTGAAAAGAAGCTAGGAATGGGGCTTCTGAACTCACCAGCAGCCCTGGCTGCAGCCAGAGGGAGGGGAGCAAAGGGGCTACCACAGGTGCTGGTCCTCTATGGCTGGATTAAGTGGGAAAAAGGAAGAGGACAAAGCAGGAAGCCAAGGAGGCTGGTGGGCAGGACACCTCAGGTCCCTTTTCAACAGCAAGGATCACCGGGAGAGGCGGGCCCTGGCAAAAGGCCGCCTCCTGGCTACACCCCGGCTCCCTCACTTTCCCCAGCCCCCCAAGTTCTATCTCCCTGCCTGTTCTCTCCAGCCTCTCCAGAGACCTAATTTAAGAAACTCACTTGCTCTTTCAGCTTCAAATTTTCATCAGCCAGAGAAATTAAAACAACAACAACATCAAAAAATAAAAAAAATTAAAAACCCCAATAGATAAATATACTCCTAAACAGTGCTTTTAGCTTTTTTTGGAAAACCCACAGAATCTGATGTCCTTCCAGGGCAGAGCGAACAGCCTCTGTGAGCTGCGAACCCCAGAGTTGCCAGGCAGCATACATACCCCTGACCTTCCAAGTGCTCACCTCGGCAGGCAGAGTCTGTTACGGCTCCTGTTATTGTCGGCGATGCTCCCTTACGCGTTTACACTCTCGGAAAATGGATCAACACTATTTGTTTTGCTTCTCTCGCCCCAGAACAAAGGGGGTTTGTGGATGTGTCCGGGTTGTACTGAACCAGACACATTACTTTCTAGCTGAGCACACAGCCTGATCCACTTCTGGACAGCTGAGCCTCCCGGTGAGTAATTTTTCTGATGAAAAATACTGCAGATAGATTTCGTTCCATAGGGTAATTTCCCTGTGCATGCACAGGTCGCAGATATTTGGAGGATTTTGCAACAAAGCATCCTTTTTTTCTTCTCCCTTCCCTATGCCTCTCTTATGATTATGCCAAGTACCCAGATCTAAAAGAATCACCTACCTGCCCTATAGTTTCCTTCTGGATCCTGTCTGAGAAGACACATATATCTATAATAAAAGAGAGTTTCATCTTTTGGCCCCACGCTTTGTTCCCTTAAGGCAAAGAAGGACTTACCCCCACTGCCTTGCTGCGGGTCTGCCACTCATGCCTTCCCTGGCCAGAGTGCAGCTCTCATTGCCTGCCCTGCAGCTCCCAGTGCACTGGGAGTCAGATTACGGCCACTTGTCTGATTGGGTTTTTGGAGTGTAGGGGTGGAAAGACTCTGTACCATGTGGCAATCGTCAAGTTATATTTGAACTTGAAATAACTTCTCTCTACCTGATCACCATAGACACAGGGCATTTCAGGAACACAAAATGTTTGCTTACATTGCATTTCTTTAGCTGGTGATCTTTGAAACTGAGGATTTCCCCCAATTTAATTCGATTCTTCTCACCACAATGGATTGCTGAGAATTTGTCTTGTTTGGTTATGAGTTCATTGCAGTTGAAATTGGGCACCTATGAGAAAATAGATTTGTGTTATCCAGCAGTTGAGATGGAGATCTGGGCTGTAGTACATTTGCTTTTGAGAGGCTGAATTTCCAGTGGCTTCTTTTGAAGTTTTTGATCTGAGAAGTAGAGTTTTAAGTACAGTAGATAAGTCCATTTGTAGCTGGGTAACACTGATTTGGATAATAGGAAAATAGGAAAAATAGGAAATAAGACTATTCTAGGGTGCTCCACTGACTGTTACATTAATAACAATTGTTGAGTAAGAAGTAGCGAATTTAAAAATATGGAGGTTGGGTGGGGATACAATTTTTGGAAATGGAACGCAAATTTAATATCTGCAAACCTAGGGACAAGACTGACAACATCATTTGTGGGGTCTGGTTCGGAAGAATGCATCACAACTATGATTTTCTGTTTTCTCGTCTCGTTCGGGGACTTGGGATTTGGGAATGGGTGAAGATCCATTAGAAGAGGGGTGAAGAGCCATTAGAGAGGGATGAAAATTTTGAGTACGAATTTCGGAAGAACATTTTATTATTCTCTCAAGCATTCTCAGATAACAAAGGTTGTTGACTTTACATCCTTAAGAATGTGGTTGGGGGGCGCCTGGGTGGCTCAGTGGGTTAAAGCCTCTGCCTTCGGCTCAGGTCATGATCCCAGTGTCCTGGGATCGAGCCCCACATCGGGCTCTCTGTTCAGCGGGGAGCCTGCTTCCTCCCTTCTCTCTGTCTGCCTACTTGTGATCTGTCTGTCAAATAAATAAATAAAATTAAAAAAAAAAAAAAGAATGTGGTTGCACAATAATGGTTGTCCATGGGGTGGGGGTTTAGGGGATTAGCCTTCTTAAAATGTGCTCCCTGAAGATAGGAATAAATTCTGTCCAGAGGGGGAAGGGGTCACTGATGTGAATTCACAAAGAACATGTAAACAATTTGATGTCGATTCTTTTTTTTTTTTTTAATATTTTATTTATTTGACAGACAGAGATCACAAGTAGGCTGGGAGGCAGGCAGAGAGAGAGGAGGAAGCAGACTCCCTGCTGAGCAGAGAGCCAGATGCAGGGCTCAATCCCAGGACCCTGGGATCATGACCTGAGCCAAAGGCAGAGGCTCTAACCCACTGAGCCTCCCAGGCGGCCCTTGATGTTGATTCTTAAAGCTCTTAATCATTCAGATTTTAGAGTACGATTAAAAAAAATGGGTCACGAATGTTTTAAAAAATTTGAAAACTTTCATTTTCTAGACAGAAGTGCTAATCGCTCTGACCCTAAGACCACGGAGTCAGAAGTGACTCTGAGGTCTCTGAACCCAAGGACAGACGCTGCAGTGTTTAGGTTCTTTCTTGTGAATGAAGCCCATGGTCTTCTCCACAGGAATCCACCATGAGTGGTGCTCCCTTGGGGCCACTGATCACTGAAAGGACGTTTTTCAGGCCCACTCTTTGCAGGTTGCCCTAGGCTCATTAGCATTCAATCCCTGGCCTTGGCAAGTTCCCGTCACCATTTTACAAAGTGCCAGCAAACTTGGTTACCACGGTTTCTCAGACTCTTTCCCTTTCTTCTGGCTGGCTGATCACTGCCCTGGTAGCATGTGTTGACAGTCAGTTCCTAAGGGATGGCTATTCCCATCAAGGGAAGGGCCACCCTCATTGGCACCAACTCAAACACTTATTAGTACTCTCAGCAGAGTGGCTGAAAATTGACCAGGGATTAACCCTTCACCTACTGGAGGTAGTTTTTCTTATTAGGTATTACTTACTGTCTTTTTAAATATTTGAGGCAGTGTTACTGATTCTCCGGCAACCTTTCCAATCTTGTCCAATAATTGCTGCTTGCCTGACTTTTCTTTGGACTAGGGACAGCGTTTCCAGTAGGATTTTCTGGGGTGATAATGATGGAAGAAATCAGCTTTGATGTGCTTGTGGGGGTGGTGTGGGGAATATGAAGTGAAAGCCTTGGTGAATGCGAAGAACAGCTTCTAAGTCGATCAGTGGTTTTGTTTTTGTTTTTGTTTTTTTTTAAAGATTTTATTTATTTATTTGACAGACAGAGATCACAAGTAGGCAGAGAGGCAGGCAGAGAGAGAGGAGGAGCAGGCTCCCTGCTGAGCAGAGAGCCCGATGTGGGGCTCTATCCCAGGACCCTGGGATCTTGACCTGAGCTGAAGGCAGAGGCTTTAACCCACTGAACCACCCAGGTGCCCTAAGTCGATCAGTTTGGAACTGGTCTGGACTCAGGGCCAAATGAGATTTGGAATCTAAAATTTTTTTAAAGGTTTTATTTATTTATTTGAGAGAGAGAGAGAGCATGAGAGAGCACAAGTGGGGGGAGCAGCAGAGGGAGAGGGAGAAGCAGGCTCCCCACTGATCAAGGACCCCCATGTGGGGCTCCATCCCAGGACCCTGGGATCATGACCTGAGCAGAAGGCAGACGGTTGGTTAACTAACTGAGCCACCCAGGCGTCCTGGAATCTAGTCTCCCCACTCCCCCCATTGGTAACTTGAAAAGGGCATAATTCCTTTAAAAAAAAATGGAGTCACAACTTACTGATTACATCTTTTTGACTTTCTTATTGTATAGTGGTCGGATCTTTGGAGGGAGGATAGTAACAGGCACATTAATTTAAGATCAGTGTTCCAGGAGAAAAATGAGAGAAGAGTAAATGAAAATTTCAAGAGTACTCAGCCAAACCCAGCTGATGGACCCAATTTGCTTCCGAATTTTTTATGTAGCACACCATACTGTTTTCTTTTGGTGCTAATGTATTTCTTTGGGGTTTGTGGACTCCTTCCCCCACCTTTGCCCTCGGAACTTTTAATATTTCCTCATGTATTCAGACACTGAAGTAACACAAAAGGATAAAACACACCAGCAATGCCTCAATACCAGACGGGAAGTGTCTCCAGGCTGGTGGGGCAGATTCAATCACAAGTCATAAATCTTATTTTGCTTTTCATGAGTCTCAGCATCATGAATTCCCCCCAGAGCACTTATATATCAGGATGTTCATTAAAAACCAACAAATAAACAGAACAACAGCAGGAGCCACAACCAAACCCCCCACAACAAAGGGCTTTAATCGAGCTTTGTTCCCTTGTCAAAGAGATGTTGCCTTACTGCTGCCATTCAGAGTGGCTTCCAGAAATACAGTTTGCCACCAAAAGAGGGAAATAAAAATAATCAAAGAACCCGCAAGGAACCCAAATGCTTGCCTTCATCTCCCATCTCTCAGGAGGGTGAATCTGAGGGAACTAGGGTCTTTCCAACGGACATGGAAACTTTCATAGGTAATTTCTGGCCCCGCCCCCATGCCCTAGGGATCCAGGTCTTCCCTTTTGGTACAGAGGCACATTTTCCTTGATTCAGGTCCAGGCAGACTCTGCTTTGGCTGGGGAGTTGTACTCTGCTGACATTTAAGGCAGGAATTCCCTGGGAAAATAGTCAATAGATTCTTTTGGTGCTGCTGGCAGGGGTCCAAAGGGTTTAGGGTTCCCCTCTCTGGACGAATGGGGAGAAAGAGAGGGAGGGAGGGAAAGAGAAACAGAAGGACTTTATTGAGTGACTGTATTTCATCTGAAGCTTGCACAAAAAAGCAGAAATGTGCCTGGGTGACTGGAACCTTTTCTTACCCCTTATCTCTTACCCCAGCTTTTATGACAGTTCAGAGTTTGGTTGGGCATTTCAAAGGCCACTCAGATACCCTCAGTGGAAAACCAGTTCTCTGGGAAAGTGAAAGACTTTGGGATCTAATGGGTCACACCAAAATATTTTAAATGATCGATCGTCGAAGTGCAGTCTGTAGTAGTAATTGTACCAACATTTAAATTAAATTTGAACCTCTGAAGAGGTAAACCAATGTTTGGGTGATAATTATCACCTGTTATCCTACAGGAAGGCTCAGAATCCTCATGTTTTTAGTAGACTAACCAAGATATTCCCAGTTTTAAGGAAAGAGCAAGATGTTTATAATTTGGGGCACAAGGGAGCTGTGACGGGGGAGTTGACAAAACCAGTAGGCATTAAAAAATACTTTGGAGTAATGCTGGAAACAGAACATTTTCTAAGAAAGGAGCAGAAGTGCTCATAATCTGTGACCACAATGTGGTCTGACTTTCAGAGAACGTTCCTTGTTCTCATAAAACTTTTAATAATTCAGACAAAATTTGCTCTTTCTACCTTCCTAAATCATCATAGGTCCTTCCCTTTGACCTCTGTAATTCTTTTTTTTTTTTTTTTAACATTCATACAATTGGAAGAAATGTGCATCTGAAGAAAATCTCAGGGCCTCCTCTAGGTGGCAAGTCTCATCATGGTTTCCCCTTACCCAACTGTTCTCTCTAGCTCCCCCTTAGTCTGTATGTCTGCTGTAGGGGACAATACTGTGGCCACCTTTTGCCAGCTGCCATCCTTAGGGGACCAGCTAAGGTTCTCCTTGCATCTCCAATCCCTTTTCTTCTGTCTTTAGTACACAAATCAATACATAAAATTTATTTATTTAACAAATAAATAAATAAAATAATAAAATATTATTATATTAATATAAATGTTATATTAAAAATAAATAAATAAAAATGTATTTAAATAAAATTTATTTAAAAGATTTTACTTATTTATTTGAGAGAGAGAGAGAGAAAGAGAGTGTGAGCACGAGAGGTGTGGAGGGGCAGAGGGAGAAGCAGACTCCCCGCTGAGCAGAGAGCCTGATGCGGGGCTCTATCCCAGGACCCTGAGGTCATGACCTGAGCTGAAGGCAGATGCTTAACCGACTGAGCCACCGAGGTGCCCCCCTCTGATTCTTTTTAAAGCACTCCTTGACATTTATCTATTCCTGGAAACGGGCCCCCTGCAAACTTGCCCTCTGTGATACTCTACAGTCATGATTAAGTAATGTCTTTGTCTCTCATTCGCTGGTGTTTTGGTGCTAGTTGACTCTTTTTCTCTTTCCAGGTATAAACTGAAGTAGTGGGTTATATTTGTCCCATTAAAGTCCTTACTGTAATGATGACGATGATAATGGTGCTGATGAGGAGGAGGAGGAAGTGACAGCAGTGATTTGGGTGACAGTATGATTGTGCCGGAGAGGGAAAGGAGTAAGGGTTGGTGGTTTGGGAGTATCACTTCTCTGTTATTGGTTCTGGGCCCCCTGACCTCCCTGAGCTGCTTGTTCATCCCTGAAATGGAATGGAGTGTTATCTCCATCCTATCTTTTTGTAAAGTTATGGTAAGTCCAGATGCACTACTCACCCCGTTTTGGTTTTGGACCACCTCTACCATGGTGTGCCCCTACAATACTTTGGTTCCCCAAATTCCATCACACAATCATGCCCAGCACGCCGGAATAATGTGTTTATCATTTAACGCCATCGTTAGTCTGGTATCAGAGTGAGAGCAGGGAATACTGTCTGAGTCTTCTCAGTGGCTAGTTAACCTCAGTAATTAATTGCTGTATCCCCAGCACCTAGTGTAGATCCAAGACACATTTTTAAAAAACACCATGGAATGTATAAGCCAGTGAATGAGGCTCCAATAAGGTCATATTAGCAGATGTGCTTTGCAAACTGAATTAGTAAATGGAAATAGTGATGATGCTGATGCTTATGATAAAAAAGTCAAGAAACTTGTCCAGACCAAACCTTGAAAAAGTCATGTATTCTTTATCTCACTTCCCATTTACAGAATGAAAGTTTTTAGCAGAGGTAAGAATTCAGAAATAGTAATTTGTTAACATATGTGTAGTTCTTTGAAATAAAGAGCTACTTAACCGCAAAGTATTAACGTTAATAATAAAATTTTATAAACTTCAAATGGGCATAGATAATTCCAAGACCACACTTCAGAGTTTAAGGAAGAAGTAATATGTATTTTTTTTTAAAGGCTTAATTATTTAGAGAGAGAGTGAGTGAGCAAGCAAGCACATGGCTGGGGGTGGGGAACAGAGCCCTAGGTGGGGCTCAATTCCAGGACCCTGAGATCATGACCCCGAGATCATGACCTGAGCCAAAATCAAGAGTCAGATGCCCAACCAACTGAGCCACCCACGTGCCCCAATAAGAAATGTTTTTAAAACCTTTGCTTTATGGATTCATCCAAAATGTCTTGACAAATTTCATTAAAAAAATAAGAAATTGACCCATATGTTATCTCCTCATTGTCTCAATAACTCTTTGGGGATGACAGTGTCTGACATTGATGACTTTCACATTTCCATGCAGGCCACTGAGTACTGCTAGGAAAAATAACACTAGTGACAATTGATCGTTTTACAAATCAATAATTTCTCAAGTCCACTTGCTCCTCAACGTCACCCAGCAAGCCCTCTCATTCCCCAGTCATGAAGGAGATGAAAATTATCAGCAAGCAGGGACCATAGCTGAAATAGAAAATGACTGGCTTTTCCTAAATAAGGAAGACTTTACTGAAAGGATATTGAGACTCAAAGAATTGAAGGAGGGCTGGAGAACCAGCTTACAAGGGGCTACATCCCAGGCAGCTCCAGAAGCCGAGGCAGGACCTGCACCTTGGCTGCTGGGTTGGGTGGCCGTCAATAATTTTTCTTCTTGCATCACCCCTTCTAGATGAAAAGTCTCAGGAATGAGCACTCGATCTTATGGCATTGGGAGAGGTGGGTTGCTTGGGGAGAGTCACCCAGAGTTATTCGGCCGCCGAGGCCACACTCAGTGGGTGAGAGGTGATAAAGATGGCTGCTAACTCTTCTATATAAACTCACGTAGTCCTCACCTCCCGCCATTGCTGACGCCCTCTCTTCCTAGTCATATGGGACTGTGTCAGATTGCGGAGGCTGCCATGACAAACACCACAGACTGGGTGGCTTAGACAACAGAAGGCTAGAAGTCTCTGCATAGATAACTCATATTTTGTTCTTCAAAATTCAAATTCAGTTTCACTTTTTCTGTAAAAACTTCCCTGTTCCTCTGATTTTTTAAAAAGATTTTATTTATTTATTTGACAGATAGAGATCACAAGTAGGCAGAGAGGCAGGCAGAGTGAGAGAGGAGGAAGCAGGCTCCCTGCTGAACAGAGAGCCCAATGTGGGGCTCAATCCCAGGACCCTGAGACCATGACCTGAGCTGAAGGCAGAGGCTTTAACCCACTGAGCTACCCACTCACCCCTGTTCTTCTGATTTTATTTAGATACCATTTCTCTTTTCTTTACAACACCTTCTAAAATACCTTTGTACACTTCTTGGGGTGCCTGGGTGGCTCAGTCAGTTGAGCATCCAACTCTTGGTTTCATCTCAGGGTCACGGCATCAAGCTCCAAGATGGGCTCTGCTCTTGGCGAGGAGTCTGCTTGCCCTTCTCCCTCCCCTTGCTCCTGCTCCTGCTCCCTCTTTCTCTCTCTCTCTCTCTCAAATAAATATAAAAATCTTAAAAAAAAACCAAATAGCTTTGTACCTTTTCAATTTTCAAGCATGTAAATCCCGAATTCCCCCCAAAAGATGTGGGGTGCCTCAGTTAGGAGGTACAAAAATCAAAGGCTTTAAAACTAGTACTTGACAATGAACACTAGGAATTGTGCGTGGAGCTTCCAAATACAGTTGCCTTAGTTATAAATACACTGTTTGGCAATTAATGGTTTATGTCTATGCCTCTAAATTAAGAAAAAATTCCTTAGGACAAAGATTTTGTGTTAGATTTGTTTTTTTTGATTGTGAAATAAACTATTGGTTTTTTGTTTTTTAAAAAAAATATTATTTATTTATTTATTTGACAGACAGAGATCACAAGTAGGCAGAGAGGCAGGCAGAGAGGGGGAGGGGAAGCAGGCTCCCCACCGAGCAGTTAGCCTGATGCAGGGCTCGATCCCAGGACCCTGAGATCATGACCTGAGCTGAAGGCAGAGGCTTTAACCCACTGAGCTACCCAGGCACCCTATATTGGGAGTTTTGTAGCTGTTCTAGTTTTGTCTTCTTTTTTTGTTTTGTTTTCATTAATACAAATTTATATTTTATTTATCTACTTACTTATTTTTTAAAAGATTTTATTTATTTATTCGACAGAGAGAGAGAGAGAGATAGCAAGTAGGCAGAGAGGCAGGCAGAGGGGGAGGAGGAAGCAGGCTCCCTGCTGAGCAGAGAGCCTGATGTGGGGCTCATTCCCAGGACCCCGAGATCATGACCTGAGCCAAAGGCAGAGGCTTAACCTACTGAGCCACCCAGGCACCCTTATTTTATTTGTTTCAAGTTTTTATTTACGTCCTAGTTAGTTAACATACAGTGTAATATTGGTTTCAGGAGTAGAATTTAGTAATTCATCACTTACATACAACACCCAGTGCTCATCACAACAGATGCCCTTTTTAATACCCATTATCCATCTAGCTCATCCCCCTGCCTGCCTCCCTCCAACAACCCTCAGTTTGTTCTCTATAGTTAAGAGTATCTTATGTGTGTTATTTTTTTATGCAACCCTGGAAAAAAAGAAGGTGGTCAATACATTTTGGTTGGTTACATGAATAAATGAATGAGTGAGGAGTTTACTAAAGTGGTTTCACATGTTTTTCTGCTTGTTAATGAGATAAGCAGTCTTATTTTCCTGGTTTAGATGTGAGTTAATGGAGAGTTTGAGTGATCTGGAAGGTCAGAAACCAATTAGAGCAGATTTGTCATGTATTTATATGTTATATAAGTATATTTCCTATCTACTATGGGGCTGTTGGCTGCTTGTGAAGTACATTAATTCTTTCAGGGTACAAGTGTACCTTTTCATATATTGTCCCACTTATTTGAGAAACTGGAAAGGAAGTTTATACTTTGATTTTCTTTTGAAAATAGAACAATAGTTTGTGGAGAAATTGGCTAAGTTGGAGTCATTTGATAGTCTTTTAACAAACACAATCCTATTCTTGTTAACTGGTTAGATTATCTCATTTTTTAAAATTAGCCTTTTCATTTTAATTGGGAGAGATTTAAAAAAATGTGTAGTGAGTCAGTTATGTAGACCTAATGAACGAGTCCTGTCCCTGTCTGAGAGTGGTTGTACAATAGAACATTATAACAAGGTACAAAGAGTTTATAGATGTGCTCAGTATAGTTCATAATTTTGTTGTCATAGTTTTCTTGTGATTTCTAATCACCCAAAGGGACATATGAAAATCACTTTATAAACTTGCAAGAGCAATATAATGATTACTCATTATTATTGCCATTAATTCCATTTTCAAAATGAGAAATTGAGGTGTGAAATACATGAAAGAACTCTACAGTGTCTTGGTGCTACCAACATTTCACCCTTCGATAACATATTACATTACAGATCTCACAGAAAAAGTTTGTGAACCTCATGCTGCCCTTCCCATTCTGCACCACATTCTCAGTGGAGAGAGTGCTGCACTCAGTGGCCTGTGGCTCATTGGATATTTAGGGAGGCAAAAAGAGATTACTAGTATCAGAACTTGTGAAAGTTGTTGACCTTGAGTTCAGCTGAGAGGACCTCAACTTGACCTCAGCCCAACATGGGGATATTGCTTCTCAAACACTTCAGAGTATTATATAATCCTCTGAGCCTTTAGCTGTGGCAAAAGTAGAGCAAGTGTTTCCACAGCTGGGGACTCTGAACTTCTAAAGGTGGTCACAATTGCACAACCGGGGTCATGAACCAATCTAGATTTTGGGTTCTGAAGATTTCTCTTTCATGATTAGAATTTGTTCACTTCAGACAAGGAAGCTGAGCTTTGATTTTTTTTTTTTTTTTTGGCATCAGATTTTCACTATGTAATGCATTGAGTCAACAGGCCATATTATATCTTTTGAAAGAGAAAAGGAAAACAAATCCATTTGGCTGTTTTCCCCAGTCAAGCTGTTTGCTCTCTGAAGCTAAAGTTAAACAACGTGATTGTCAATTGTCCAAATCTTCTAGATTCACATTTCAAAATCAATATTGGAAGTAGAATTAAAAACTATGTATTTATAAAATCAGAATATAAAGAGTGGACTAAAACTATTAATAAGGTATTTTAAGACATTTTGTAGTACCTAGCAATAACTTAGCTTAAATATTCAATCTGTATCGCCTTACGGCAAAACATTAGTGTTGTTAAAATGGTGGTGGTGGACAGACAGGTGTTTGAGATACTGTTCTTCCTATTTCTGTGTGGTTGTAATAGTAGATGGATAAGAGGATAAGAAATTTAATAACTATGGTAAAACCTGCTCGTGGAACCCTCCTGCTCAACTCCTTTGGCAGGGTCAAGAGCATAGGGTTGTCGCTGGTTCAGGAATGTTCTCCCCACCTCTATCCCCATGCTGTTCAGCATTCCCTCTGCATGGCTCTGGCCAGGTGGTTCTCCTTTTCTCCAGAGCTGCTCCCATGGGTCCCTCAAATTCCTGACCCCCCTCATTTTCCACAGATGAATGCAACCCCTATATCACAGAGAAAAACAAGACTTCAGATGGGAAATCCTTCAAATTCTTGACACCAAACCCCAAATGTCTTGGCACCTGCCTGATCCTTTCCTCCTTCTTTGTTTTCTATGGGAGAAATTGTTTCCCTTCGTCTTGGGTGATTCTTCCACTCCACTTCTGGCTGCCACCCTCTCCTGCTTCCTCTGGTAGGGTTCTTTTCCCAGCTCTTTGGACAAATTTTTGAGTCACAGGAGCCCTTTGCAATTGACAATTACTGAACACCCCAATGAACTTCTTGTTTTGTGAGCTATATATACATATTAATGCTGAACATATTAGCAACTGAAACAGAGAATTAAAAAAATATTAATTTACTTAAAAAAACAAACCCAGTATATGTTAATTAAATTGCACTTTTAAAGACAAATATATTCTCCAAAGCAAAAAAAAATTGTGAAAAGAGTAATATTATTTTATATTTTTGCAAATTTCTTTAATGTCTGGTTTAACAGAAGATAGCCATATTTTTGGTTCTGCTTCTGCATACAATTGTTGTGAAATGAGTATTTGGTTGATGTACAGGAAGAGAATCTTGCCTTACATGTATATGTAGTTGAAAAAGGGAGGGCTGTTTTATCAACTTTTTCAGGTAATTGTGGGCATTTTTATTTTATATTATACCAAAACTCAACAAGTATTATTTTTCTAAAGATTAGCTGCAATGTGAATTCTGAAGGCATATTAAGGAATTTTTTATACTCTGTTACTTTAAAAATTCATTAATCATTTTGCACTTTGAGTGAATCTTTTACCAAGAAGGCATGATTTTAAACATTATGCCTAGTCTTTTGGAAAATATTGGTAAATTGAATTATGCAGGTCTTCCAAATGTTAGCACATTTTATTTTATAATATAAAAAATGTCATATTCGTTAATATCCCCACCAATTACATCAGAAAATTATGAAAAGTATTGAGAGCTGTTGAACTCACAGTGACAGACACAAATTTCCCAAAATTATAATTTTCGCTTGAAAGCTCAAATATTATTGCCAACAAACATTGTCAGTTTTTCGTGAAGTGACAGGCTCATTTTGCTCACTTCCAAGACAATGTCCTCTGAACACTCATTCAAATAGCCACAGTTTGTAACCTATTTTTGAAAGTAAAAATGGTATTCCATGACAAAAGTCTAATTCAGTTCTCAGCGAGGTCAATCCTGAAGACAACCCTCACACCGAGTCTACAAAGAAGTGCTTTCTGTGTACCTCCCATTTTGTCCTATGGATTACTGCAAAGATGTGCTCTCAAGGGTCAATGTTTAATAAAATTGGTAATTTTGTGCTTCAGCAAGAACATTCTTTTTTTTTTTTTTGAAGATTTTATTTATTTATTTGACAGACAGAGATCACAAGTAGGCAGAGAGGCAGGCAGAGAGAGAGAGAGAGGAGGAAGCAGGCTCCCTGCTGAGCAGAGAGCCCGATACGGGGCTCCATCCCAGGACCCTGGGATCATGACCTGAGCCAAAGGCAGAGGCTTTAACCCACTGAGCCACCCAGGCGCCCCCAGCAAGAACATTCTTAAGAGGAGCTGGCACTGATTTTACTGTGTGTGTTGCTGAAGAAGAGAACCAACACCATGACTGTTTGGTGTCTTCATTCACACCAAAGTGCCAGCAGTTTTACCCACCATTGTTTTTGCACTGACAATACAAAAGCCATATAGTGAAAGGCAAGTAATATTTCAGTCTTTCTGAAAACAGTTGTGATTGCCCAGGCTCCCTGAAAAGGTCTCAATCTGAGACCTATAGATTGGATTGATTATTCCCCTTTTCTTATCTTAATTCCCTATTCAATATTGTCTCTTTCTTTCTTTCTTTCTTTCTTTCTTTCTTTGAGAGGGAGAAAGACAGAGCAAGAGAGAGAGCACATGAGTGGGCGGAGAGGGGCAGAAGGAAAGAGAGTCTTAAGCAGGCTCCATGAGCAGCGTGGAGCCCAGTATGGGGCTTGATCTCATTACCCTGATATTATGACCTGTGCAGAAATCAAATGTGGGATGTTTAACCAAATGAGCCACCTAGGTGACCCCTTTCTCTCTCTCTCTGCTTCCCTCCCTCCCTTCCTTCCTTCCTTTCTTTATATTTATTCACTCATTTGAGAGGGAGAGAGAGATAAAATGGTGTGGGTAGGGAGGAGAGGGAGAGAGAAACTCAAGCAGATTCCCTGAGCACAGAATCGTGATGGGGAGATCATGACCTAGAGACCATGACCTGAGCTGAAACCAAGAGTCTGATGTCTAACCAACTGCACCACCCAGGCACCCCAGGTACCTCTTTTTCTATCAGCTTTTAAACATGCTTATGGATTGTCCATATTGAAAAAAGAAACATGAAAATAAATTTCTCCTCAACTCCAAGTTACTAGAGAACATCAAATCTATTTTCCCCATTAGAGCCAAATATCCATAAAGAATTATGACCATTTATCGACTGCTCTTTTCATATTTTATCCTTTGGCACCCATTGCAATCTAGTTTCTGTCCCTATCTCTTCCTGTAAATTGCTATCTTCAAATTCCCAGGGCCTTCCCTGGTGTGTGATGCTAGGGCACATGCTCCAATCCTTCTCTTTCCTGACCCACTGCAGCACCTGACCCACTGATCACCTGTCCTTCTAATATGTGCTGGGCATTGTGCTAAGTGCTTTACACGAGAGCTCATTTAAACTATCTGGCAACCCTAATGATGTATCTATGATTATTAGCCCATCTCGCAATTAAGGAATTACCCAAGGTCATACAGCTCACAAGAAGTGCAGAGTCTCAAATGGGGTCTTCATGACCCCAAAGTCAGTGATTTAAGTTTGTTTTCCTACCTCTCCCGCAGTTTTCTCTCAATCTTCTTTGTGTGTGAAAAAAAAATGCTTTTCCCATGTTCTTGCTTTGCTCAAGATTCAGAGTCCTGGGAGAGCTCATTGGATTGGTCACAGTGAAGTTTGTTATGCTGGAGAATCGGAGAACTGTGCCCTTTGCCTAGAAGGTGCCCTTCAGCTTGTCCCCAAGGGCACTCTCAAGTCAGACTGGGGAAAGTAGGAATAGGAGTTGGATTCTGGCTGTCTAGAATTGATTGACAGTCACTAGACTGTCACTGCCTAGAACTGATTAAAGAACAGTCAGTTCTTCTCTTCCCTCTTCTTCTCATTGACTCCCACTCGTATTTCAGAACTCAACTTCCATATGACTCCATAAGGCTTCCAGGAAGCCTTCCTGCCTTCCAAATCTGGATTGGCTGTGTCCCTCAGCACTCTGAGCTTCCCTGCTCATGGCGATTTTTATGGTGCTTTGAAGTGGTTGGTTTGTATTTCTTCACTGAACTACCAGTTCCAGGAAAGTGAGACTGTCTGCTTTTTACTTTGCACCCCCAGAATCTAGCACAGGGCCTGGCACAGGGTCATCTGTCAGTATTGTTGAATAAACACCACGCTAGGTTTGAAGAACTAATAGGATGCTCCTGAAGACTCGTGTATCTGGAAGTGGTTAATGGGGAAAGGTGTTCATAAGAGTGATCTACAGATTTTATCATTATTTCAGATACATAGTGTTTGAAGTTGTTGGTATGGATTAGAAACTATCAGAGAAAGAAGAAAAAAGTGCTGAGGACAGTGTCTTGGGGAATGCAGATAGATGAGTTGGTGAAGAACATTCTACTAGATGAATTAGAGACGTCAAACAAGTGGGACCAATGCCACGAAAAACAAAAAAGGAGAGAATTTCATGAAATAGGGATACCCTGGCACACAATGGTTGCAGAATCATTAAAAATAAAGACCCAAGGAATGCTATGTAGTGTTGCAATTTCAAAAATCATTTGGTTATCTATAGATTTTATAGATTCGAAAGAACTGTTTCAACTGAATAATAAGGAGAAAAACCAGAGACTGGGGAGGAAGTGGACAGTGAAGTGGATGTTGAGGGTGAAGGCAGGTGGTGTGGATCAGCGGTCCTATAGGTATGACTTCAGATTCATCTACGAAGGTGTAAAAATCACGGTTCTGGGTCCTGTTCTCAAACTTCTCTGGTTCAGTAGCTCTCAAATAGGTCTTGGACTTCCCTAATTTTAAAAAGCTCAGTGCGTGATTCAACCTCTGCTTGGAAATTATTAGGATGTATCCATTACTTCATTGGTTTGATTCATGCAGGAAGAAGAAGAAAATGGTTAAGTGTTATGGACTGAATTATATCCTCCCCAAAGTGTGTATGCTGAAACCATGAGCCCCCAAGTTGACTGTATTTGCAGCTAAGGCCTTTAAAGAGGTAATTCCATTGGAATAAGGTAATAATGATGGGGCCCATTCGATAGGACTAGTGTCCTTATAAGAAGAGGAAGAAACACCAGAGATCTCTCTCTCTCTCTTTCTGTGTGTGGTGCAGAGGAAAGGTAATGTGAGGATAGAGTAAGAAGACAGCATTTGTAAGATGGAAGCCAATCCTGTCAACACCCCTGTGTAGGCCTTCTAGTCTCCAGAAAATAAATGTCTGTTGTTTAGGCCACTCAGCTATGGTCTTTTGTTACGGCAGCCCTAGCTAAGATGTAGGTGGAGAACTTTATTTCTAGAACACTGGAAATCCAACCAAGTGAGAGGGAGAGAATGAGCCAATAAATAGGAATGAGTGGGAAAATCCCCAAATTACTGAAGTGAAAGGCCAAGTCAAGAGCCAGAATCCAGAAAATGTGAGGACCGAGATTCCAGAAAGAAGGTCAGCCTTGGAGAGAAGCACATTATAACTTGTCCACATATTTCTTTATTGATTTTTTTAAAGATTTTATTTATCTTTTTTGACAGACCAAGATCACAAGTAGCCAGAGAGGCAGGCAGAGAGAGACAAGGAAGCAGGCTCCCCTCTGAGCAGAGAGCCCCATGTGGTGCTCGATCCCAGGACCCTGGAATCATGACCTGAGCCGAAGGCAGAGGCTTTAACCCACTGAACCACCCAGGCGCCCCTTTATTGATCTTCTGAAAGCCTCTGTGAGATGAGTTGATGAGGAAACTCAGTTTTGTAGGGGTCGTATTTGTACAGCCTGAGAAGTAAAAAATCTGGGATAAGGACAGTGTATTTTTCTGTAATGAGTACTCTTGTACATAGGGTTTCCTAAATTTCTAGCATTTCTATTCCACCTTCATCATTTTGCCATATCTAAGTCAACTCTTTACTATGATCTTAAATATATATATTGTTAATATATTGTAAATATAAATTAATATATTGATATATAAATATATCAATATCTAAAAATAAAATATATTAAACATATTTAAGTAATATAAACATATTAAATTTATATTCATATATTTATATATATTTAAGATCAATTCAGATTTTTACATAGCAACAGTGTCACTGGTTTGACATGTTAGATATTTATAATGCATATTAAATTTTGTAAATAATTTCAGAAAAGTCCACTCTGTATCCACCTTGCACACCATCAGCTGCTTCCATGATGAGGTAGGGCACACTTTCTGAGAAAGCAGAAAAAGAGGACAGGAAATGCTTTCTATCAAGAGGACATGCATCAAGAGGGAATGAAAAAAGGGAGGAAAATGAAGATTTATGTGTACCTCATTGGAAGGTTAAAACAGATAGTCCTTCAGGCTACACAGATTAAGGAATATTTGATAGAGCATCATAAAAATTGTTACAGAATCAATCACTTTGGAATAAGGGGATCTGGATTTTTCAACTGCAAGGCTAGAGTTCTGCCATCCATTGGTACCTATTACAGAAATCAGAGAGCAATGAAAATGGCAACAGTGCTGTCCTCACACCGAGGCAGTGGGTCCCTGCTGGGGGCCCCTGCTCTGGAAGGCTCTGCCCCAGCTCTGGGTGCATCGTCCTCCTCTTCGTGCACATCAGAGCCCCTCTAGATCACTACCACACCCTCAGCTGAGACTCTGGAATTCTGTTCTCTCGGGGCTTGGGCCAGCCTCTTCTTCTGCATCCGTCTCCCCAGCTGGACTGCACAGCTGATGTATGCAGACTTTGGGGTGGTCAACAAAGTGCTGTTAGCAGATGCCTACGTACGGAGCTTGGACCGGGGTGTCCACAATTGTGCATGCAAGGCTCTGTGTGGTGTAGCATGGAGCTGTGACTGGGAAGAGAAGGGGGGAACCTAGTTATGCAAGTATGAGGAGCAGGCTTGATTACCCCAGAGTCAGAGAACTGAGCAAAAGGGAGAAGTGATTCTCAGCCAACAGAAGTGTCAGTTCAAAGGCAACAGGTACAGCGAGTCCCGTCATTGCACATTATTTGTCAGTTCCTGGTAGAAACAGAATTAGCTGGAGCTGAACAAGTATTATGAAGAAGATTATGTGCATTTGGTTAAGACCTTCCCCAACTCATTAGAAAGAAGGAAATGGAGGTTTGTGTAGAAACCACCTTGAGTACTGTTGTTTGGGTTTCGATCAGATAACTATAGATCGAACAAACTCTATCTTTCAGGTATTATGCAAGACACTGGTGTACACATAGAATTGTATGGGGATCCATTCCTAAGGAGATCAAGTTGGGGAAGAGATTTCAGATGGAAAAGAATTAAGATAGAGAAGATGGGGAGTTATTCATTTAGGAAGTGTGCTAGGGAGGGCACACGAGATACATAATAAGGTTTTGGTCATCTAGGGGTATGTTTGAACTTAGCTTGAATTTGTAGGGAGATGAGCAAAATTTTTTGGTTCTTACTATACGCCAGTTTCTGTTCTTAAGTCTTTAAATACATCATCTCTGGCCTAGGCAGCAGTCATGTGACCACCAGAGGGTTAGCGGGCTGGAGAAGATGGAGGGGCAGAGTGATTCCAGGGGTTGGTGAAGGTTCCAGAAATTTGTGTTCAATTGCTTCAACTTATACTGGGGATGGATGGCATTTCGGTATGAAGAATTTAACTTTAAAGATTTGACAATTCCAGAATGAACACCTGTGATAGAGTATTAAGATCTTCCCCGAAGGTCATTTAAAAGTGGATGTGTTATTTTGTCTGTCTTGGCATATTTTAGATGTGGCCTTACTCGGAAGCGGGGTTATGAAGGAGATGATCATTGCAAATCCCCTCCTGTCGTTAAGGATGTGAAATGAAGCCTGATAGTTTTTTTTTTTTTTCCTGTTTTGTTTTAGGTTTCTGCTGACAGAATAAAAAAAGATGATTTAATCTCATTATTTAGAATTCAGAAGATAAATTTTCAAACAAAATCATTTGTCTGCCTGTACTATGGTTGGGAATTGTGGCTGTCTGTGACAGTGTTTCTCCCTATTTTTAGGTGAAAAAAAATTCAATCCTGATTGGGTTCATCTTTCATTGGGTAAAGATTTGTAACCGGGCCATATGAGGGAAGCAATTTGTAATCATGTCCAGAAGATCTTAACTGGCATTTGTAAAGAACTACCTTGTAGACTTATGGTTAGAGGCATCTGGAAAAAGAGACACAGATTTTAGCCCACCTGGCTTGTTTGCCTGTGTGTAGGGATAGGACAATCTCCATTCAGATATCGCGAAAGTCAGTGGGCCATAGAGCCAGAAACTTCGGTGAAGCTGATTGTTCATGCATGGCAAAACTCCCTTTCAATGATTGAAATCAATTTTTCCTAATGCCTCAAAGCGGAAACCATTCTGAGGCTTTTGAAAGCAATTTTTCATTTTATTTCTTTGCAAACTGACACATACCTCTGTTTGCTTTGTAACAGGACGGCTGACCTAAAGCTCTTTGCAGCTCCAGCTTGCTTTCTCTGCCTCTTCCACCCTGGATCCCGCAATCTTCCCTACAGCTGTGAGCCCCAAGCCCCAAGATGGCATTCTAAATAGGGGTTGTGCGGCAGAGTGATACAAATGGTGTGGATCTATGCTGTAACTGCAGAGATTTTTTCCCCCCAGTATTGGTACTGACTTGATTGTTCTGATTCCTATGTCGATTTGGTTGCTTGGAAGATTGTAAGATGGAACAAATGGGTTTTAAAGAATTTTCCTTTTCTACATAGGTGGGTCACCTACTCAAAATCATATTTTCCCATTTAAATCATTTTCTGACTAATATGTTATATCTGATCTCTCAACTGTAAGCAAAATTTGTTTTTTCTTTTAGTGATATATAATAAGTTCACTGCATTTCTGAGAACAAAGCATTCAGTGCTGATAGCTTCTCCTCATCTCCCCAGCTTCCCTAGCTGGATATTGGCTTATAAGAAAGGAGTATGTGTGTGTATGTGTGTGTGTGTGTTTGAAATAAGAGGAAAGTCCATTGTGCCGTACGGTGAGTTTCCAAACAACAAATTTTGCCTTGCAAGTGATAGTTTTAAAGTACTTCGGATTCTTAAATTTATTACCACTTACAATTCATATTTTGTGACTTTGCTGTTAATCCTGGAAATTCAGTTACAGCCTTAAGTTTGAATCCCATTGAAATCACCTCCTGGAGCCTACAAAAGGGTATGAAAATGCTCAGGAAGTATTTCACGGCCAGCATGGGGTGGAGTGGAGAGTTGGTGGGGAAGGAGTAGTTGGGAGGAGAGGTCCAGATGGAGTGTCTCCCTGACCAGAAGTCATGCAGATGATGCCTTTTCCCCCTTGTTTTTATAAAATTCAGGAGATGTGCAGACGGATCAGTAGTTCTTCGAAACTGCTACCTTGGTTCTAGGGGAGTGTCCCTTGAGACAAATTTCTTGAACATATTCTATGGGCTTGGCACTGTGCCTGAGACCTCATAGGTAAACTATAGTGATTAACTAATGACTAAAAGTTATTTCATATTTGGATGCTTTCTGCCATTTAGTTTTTTAAATGTTTGAATTTTCAATTGAGGGAAATTGGAAGGGGAGGTGAACCATGAGAGACTATGGACTCTGAAAATCAACGTGAGGGTTTCAAAGGGGCGGGGGGTGGGAGGTTAGGGGAGCCAGGTGGTGGGTATTATGGAGGGCACGTATTGCATGGAGCACTGGGTGTGGTGTAAAAACAATCAACACTGTTACGCTAAAAAGAAATAAAAAAAAAAACAACATTACTATCACTTGTATATGCCGACTTTGTTGTTGAAAATTAGTACTGGTTTTATAATTTTGTCTTGACCTCCAGGCTTAAAAAGCTTTATTTAGGACTGCAATACATAAGAGATCATGGGTCAGATTCACAGAATCACTGGAATTTAAATATCATGTATTCCTATTTCCTCACTTTCCAAAGATGAACTAGAGTCCTAGAGAGATTTATTGATAAATATAAAGAGTTGTATTTCTATGTATTAATTCATTTTTCAAATCAAATTTAATTAACATACAGTATTATATTGGTTTCAGGTGTATAGTATTATGATTCTCAGTGTTCATCTGAGTGTACTCTCAAAGCATCTCGGTAGCTCCATCAGTTAAGTATCCAACTTGATCTCAGCTCAGGTATCAGATCTCAGATTTGTGAGTTCGAGCCCCGCATTTGTCTCCTTGCTGGGTGTGGAGCCTACTTAAAAAAAAAAAAGTGTACTTTTAATCTCCTTAACCTGCTTCCACCTTCTACCACCCTTTTGGCAACCACCATTTAGTTTTGTATTTAAAAGTCTGGCTTGTTTGTTTGTTTGTTTGTCTCTTTTTAAATTTGTTCATTTATTTTGTCCTTTAAATTCCACATAAAAGTGAAATCATACGGTATGTGTCATTTAGAGACTTGTATTTTTAACTGTACTCTTATATCAGAATTTTTCATAAAAAATTTAATTTGGGTTTTGTTACAATATTTAAGTATCTGATACTCGACAGGTATGGAGATTGAAGATGACTTCGTAGAACACAAGATTGCACAGCAGCTAAGAGCAAAGAACTTACTCCTTCCCAATGCACTACCTACTTTTAGCTCCGTTCCAGATGAGATCTTGACATCTACCTGAGCATGAATTTGCCCAGTTTGTTCCTTCATCATGGAGCTGATAGATAAGTTTTTATCTTAAGCCACAACCATTAAATAAGTATTCACGGAGATTTGTCTGTGAGCCACAAAAACCAAAACCAACCAAACAAACAAAACCCCAAACAAACAGACATGATTCCTACTCACAGGAGGAGATGAATGCAGGTGAGACAGAGAATAACACATCTTTCAAATTATTACTATTATACGATGGCATAATGAAAGCCAGGTTGAATAGTATAGGTAATAAATAAGGAGGACAAACCTGAGTTGCTTCTGAGATCAGAGTCTGGTTTATGTCTACTAAACACATGACAGTTGCTGTCTTGGATTCTCCATTCAGGCTACTTACCCTGTTGAGAAATGAAGATTGAAAAGATTAGTGGCTTCATTTTATGCTGATGCCTTGAAAGAGAGAGCGTGGGCTGTGTGGCATAAAAAAAAAAAAATTGTGGATGGGCATCTTTGAGCTCAGTTAGAATGGCTGCAGTAGAGAATCCAAGAAAACATCTCTCAGTACCTTCACAACATACAAGTGATATTTGTTGGCATGTGTGCCTAGTTACAGCAAGAGCTGCCTACGGAGCTGTGGTCGTTCGTGGACAGGGTTAAGGAGAAGAGTGTATGTTAGGAAGCTAAGTCACACTTGGAGAGGAGATGTGTCAAGATAGGGTTCTGAGGTTTACTGGTCACCATCCCGGATTTGGGATGAAAAAGTTACTCTTTTGTTCAGTGTTCAAGTTGGGGGTTTGCCCTGCAAGAGAGAGTCAACTGCTGACTTTACTTGAATGTATTTGGAAAGAGAAGCACTTAAACCAGCCATGAACAGGAGAAGAATGCCAGGTTTTCTGGAACCATCGCCAAAGCCCAACAATTTCTCAGAATTTTCAGAGGTGCCAGAGGGGTGTTTGCATTTCAATGGAAAAGTTCTGAAAGCTCTGGAAACTATTCCCAGTTTTACTTTTTCATTAAAGGCAAAAACCATTACTGTGAATAGGGACAGAAGCACTTGCTAGGGCTTTGTTGAGAGTTGAGAAAAGGGACCTCTGGGAAATTTTAATTGTTCAGTCCTTTGCCACAAAGCTGAGACAAAGGGGATCAAGTCGTAATGGCAAATAGGAAAGTACTGTTCGCTTTCATACAAAAGTACCCGGAGTCTGGAGCCCAATGTCTGGAGCCACTTTTCACTAGCCTGGCTCTGAAATAAAGACAGAACTTTCTAGGTTTAAAGAGATGTAGTAGCAACAGCATTGCAATAACACAAGGATTCCCTTCATAAGCACAGAGTCATCATAAGTATTTAATCTCTCACACACTGCAAATATCTGGTTAGTTAGCTTAGAGATTATAGTCCTCATGAAGACACTCTTCCAGAAAAAGAATAATACTATTTCCAGTTGCAATGTGGAAGGATTTTAAGTAGACTTATAGTAACACTGGAAAGCAGAAAAACGCAGGGTAGCAAATCAAATGACTTTAGGTCTAATTCTACCACAGCAAGATTGAAGGCAGCACTTCAATAGAAATGTAATGCAAGCCACATAGGTAATTAAAGCTTTCTAGTAGCTACATTTTTAAAAAAAATTATTTATTTATTTGACACAGAGAGAGAGAGAGATCACAAGTAGGCAGAGAGGCAGGCAGAGAAAGAGAGAGAGAGAAGCAGGCTCCCTGCTGAGCAGAGAGCCCGATGCGGGGCTCGATCCCAGGACCCTGGGATCATGACCTGAGCTGAAGGCAGAGGCTTTAACCCACTGAGCCACCCAGGCACCCCTTCTAGTAGCTACATTAAAAAACTAAAAACAAACGGGTAAACTTAATTCTAATGTATTTTATTTAATCTGATATATGTAAAATATTATCACTTCAAAATGAAATCGATATAAAAAGTTAGTAATAAAACACTTAACAATTTTTCCTTACTAAGTATTTGAATTTTGTGAAGTATTCTATAGTTATAGGCTTTCTCCGCTTGGATGCTAAATTTTCATTAAAAATCCTCAACTGGTGGGGTGCTTGGGTGGCTAAGTCAGTTAAGTATCTGCCTTCGGCTCAGGTCATGATCCCAGGGTTCTGGAATCTAGCCCTGCATCAGGCTCCCTGCTCAGAGGGAAGCCTGCTTCTCCCTCTCCCATTCCCCCTGCTTGTGTTCCCCTCTTGCTGTCTCTCTCTCTCTCTGTCAAATAAATAAAATCTTTAAAAAAAAATACTCGGTGTTCAGATGTCATGAAATTTACGGTTGAAAGAGTGGATTCACAAATATACTGTAACAATGTCTAAGAACTGAATGGAGTGACACTTTCTACTTTTAAGCTAATTAAAATTAAATAAAATTGAAAATTCAATTTTTATGATTTTCTTGCTCCATTTCAGGTAATCAATGGGCAACATGTGGCTAAGTGGCTACTGTATTAAACAGGGCAGCTCTAAGATGTTGCTAGAGATTTGGTTTGGTTTTGTTTCCTACTATGCTATAATCTTTTTTTTGCTTGTTTCAAATATGAGCTTATTTTTTAAAAGATTTTATTTATTTCAAATATGAGCTTATCAAGTGAATTTTTGGAAGTGACTGATTATACCCTTTTTATGTAGAGATATTTTGGGGGCAATACAAATGTTGTATGAGCTTTGACCTGTCTTTTGCCATAGGGTTTTGTTTCTCCATTTAAGAATGTGTGCGTATCTTGCTAGAATTTTTCAAAACCCTTAGCCAGCTTGGCCCGTGGGGCACAAGGAGCCACTTGCTGGTGGGGTTTGGGGGTGGGAGAGGAAGATGAGGAGATAAATCAGGGTCTGAAGGAGGAGCATTTTCCCTCCATGTTCAGAAATGTGAACATTATCGTTCAGGTAATAGGACCACATATTTTCTGACTATTAAACTGATGATTCTTTATTATAAAAAATTAACAGCATTTAGATTAGCCTGCAAAGATAATAAAAACCATCCATAATTCCACCACCCAGAGATAGCTACTGGTAACACTGAACATAGTTCTTTTTTGACATACTAATTTATTCAAACAATGACTGCTTTCTAGAAGATTCTATAGCTCTTCAGGAGGTCTTCTCCTGACAGCTAGTAGGGAAATGTTGCTCGATAATGAACAAAATCTCAGTCTTCAAAGGACTTGCTTTCTGTTTCAATATTCAACCTTTGCAGAGTTTAAGTTGCTATCAGGGCTGGTTTAAATAGTTCCTTTCGGTTGACCTAGACTCTGGAGTTCAATGCTCAGTCTTCCAGCTCCTTTCCCTTCTTCCCTCCAAGGTGACAATTGAGTGTGTAAAGCAAATTGTGCACCCTTCCGGCAGGGCGCCTGGGCTCTGGGACAGAGGAACTGCTGTGATCTACTCCTGACTGGTGTCCGCAAGATGTCCTCTCCCTCTGGTCTCTTGACGTGATGTGTTGGTACCCACTGCTGGAGCCCCTGGTCCTTGCCAGTTAAGTCTGTATCTCTTAAGGGTCTCTTCCTCTGGAACCTTGCAGTCCCTGCATCTTCCCAGGACCTTTCTGGCCCCTCAGTGGGCTCATGGAAACCTCTGAATTTCCTCCAGGCATCACACCAGCCACAGGGAGCCAGACATACTCCCTCAGGCGCACCTGAGTACCTACCTACCAGTGTTGCCTGACCTCACTGTCACTCCTACCTTGCAGGAAATTGCTACCAGGAGGGCATTTCTGGGAACCCTACCGCCTCCTCATGGTTTGCCCAGGTCACTGTGTCTCCAGTCCTATCCGGACGTTTCCAGGTCCAGGTGACTTACTTCTTGCTTCTTTTACCTCTATTTCTTCTTGTTCCCTTGGGCAAGAAGGAGTGACCATTGTTCCTCTATATCAGGAGTTCTTAAAGTGTAACTCACAGATCTCTGGGGTCATGGAGACGTTTTCAGGGGGTCTGTGAGATCAAAACAATCTTCATAAATATACGAAAAATGATTTCCCCTTTTCAGTCTGACATTTGCACTGAGGATGCAAAGGCGATGTCGGTGAGACGGCTGGCTCCTCAGCTGGTCAACGCAGGAGCTCTGTGCTCTACTTGGAGTCATTGCATCCGTGACATCACACAGTAAACACACACACACACGCACGCACGCACACGCACATGCACACTCACATCCCAAGAGACAGAAAAAAAAAATTCAAACAAAAATAACCTGTGAAGTTCACTTAGGAAAGTCTTTGAAAGAGTAAAAATTTATATATTAAATCTCAACTCGGTACTCTGTGTGGCTAACTAGAGTACTTTCTGATTTATACTGAAATATGACAATTATTTTGAAGAAAAGATGGCATGTCATTATTTGAATGTGAGCTGAATTAGCAGTTTTGTCCATGGAACTCCTATTTTTCCCTAAACGAAGAGCCAATAAACTCTGATACTGTGATAAGCTGTGACAATCAGAAAAACCGGGATGAATCAGAATTGAATTTTTGGTGGACATTTTCTCAAAAACGAATGAGGTGAAACTGTTGTTTCATTACATTGAAAGCATTGGTTGCCAATAATAACATTGGAGCTTTCAACCAAAAAGTAGAAATTTGGAGAAGTTGGATCAACCCCTATAAACTTGATAGCTTCCCAATATATTTTTTTAAGTTTAATCCAATATTTACAGATTTTTCTGAATGAGATTTGTGGTGATGGTGACTGATGTGATTTTTGACATTATATAATAAAATATGTCAACATTTGGAAAATTTACATAACTCTGTGAATTAATAATCTCCAAATGATCAAGACGTGATTTTTAAAATAATGCATGGGTAAAAGATCCATTCAGAATTCAAGAATAATAAATGGACTCTAAAGTAGTAGTATGAATGAATGTTCATATGTATGGTTTCAGATTCCATATTGCGGGTAACATTTAAGAAAGTATTAATTGTCAAGTTTTGGCTAGTATCAAAGAAGAATATCCACAACTACCTAAAAAGGTTATTAAAATACTTTTTCCTTTTCCAGCTCTGTGTCTGTGTGAGGTTGGATTTTTTTCCCCCTGTACTTTAAACCAAAATAATGTACCACAAGAGGCTGTATGGAGAAGTGGTTATAAGAATCTAGTTGCCTTCATTAAGCCAGACATTAAATAGATTTGCAGAAATATAAATAGTGTCAATCTTCTTGCTCATTGTTTTGGGGTTTGAAAACAGGTTTTTCTTTTCTTTACTTTTTTAAAAATTCTATTTATTTATTTTTTTGTGAGAGAGAGAGAGAGAGAGCGCGCGAGCATGAGCAGGGGTTGGGGGAAGGGGAAAAGTAGGCTCCCTGCTGAGCAGGGAGCCCGATGCAGGGCTTCATTCCAAGGACCCTGAGATCATGACCTGAGCTGCAGGCAGATGCTTAGCTGACTGAGCCACCCAGGCACCACAGAAAATAGGTTTTCCATAAAAATATGTAATTGTGTGGTAGGTTTATTACTATCTTAGGTGTGTTAATAAATAAATATTTTAAAAATTTCCCAGTTTTAATTTCTAATATGGTATCTTACTTTGGACTGCTATAGCAAAATCATTATAGGCGGAGTGGCTTACACAACATACATCTATTTCTCACAGTTCTGGAGAAGATCCAAGATCAAAACGGCAGTAGATTCTGGTGAGTCTGGGGAGGACTCCATTCCTGACCTGTAGATGGCCCTCTTCTTGCTGTATACCTACATGGCAGAGAAGTTCTCACGTCTTTTCCCATTTTTATGAGACCATTAAGCCCATCATGAGAGCCCCCCCCTCATGACCTAATCTAATTACTGCCCCAAGTCCCCACTTCCAAATACCATCACACTGGGGATTAGAGCTTCAGCATATGTATTTTGGGGGGCACAAACATTCAGTCTGTGACATATAGTAACTATCAATATATGTAATTTACATAAGCAAATATCTGTCAGTAGTTAAAATAGTAGATATTATTAGGGTCCTGGGGCGCCTTGGTTGGGCATCTGCCTTCGACTCAGGTCATGATCCCACGGTCCTGGGATTGAGCCCCATATTGGGTTCTCTGCTCATTGAGGAGCCTGCTTCTCCCTCTCCCTCTGCTGATTTCTCTGCCTACTTGTGTTCTCTCTTTCTCTCTGTCAAATAAATAAATAAATAAATCTTAAGAAGAAATACTTACAGTCCTAAATAATTTTAAAGAGTTGTGAAGGGGTCAACCCTATCCCCAACCAGGTAGCGGAATGCTCAAGCTGACTATGGACAAGTCAGTCACTCCTCAGAAATGCAAGAAAAAAGTCTGACTGTGTTTCAAAACATTACTCCAGCAATACGCATATTATTAAGCATGCAGTATTTAAAAATTGAAATCCTAATGAGTATATTTATTTATAATTTGATTTGTCCCACCCGGTTGTCATGAGCATAATCTCACGTCAGGAAATACTCCTCTAAAGTGTGATTTGTGGAGGTTGTATTTATTGTGTCTCCTGCCATCAGCAAGGTTTAGTCAGAGGAATGATGTTTATGTTCTAAGAAGGTAACTCAGATGACAATACTGAGAGAAGCTGCTAGAAATCCAGGGCAGGAGTCTCAGGGAAGTAGATGCAGTGGTCCCTGAGAAAGCGCTGACTTTGGGATTGTGTTGGAGAGGGAGTGGTTGTACATTAGGGTGAACCACTGAATGAGAGGGAAAAAAAGAGGACCTCTCATGGGCTTTTCTAGCATAGAGATAGAAAGACATTTATTAAAGTTACGTGGCAACGTTCAGTAGGTAACAGTGCATTTTCATTCTTTTTTATTTTGAAATAGTCAGCCTCTTAATAACTGTTTACCATTAAATGTCGGGTTTACATTTAAATGCCTTCATTTGTATTTACACATGGTTTCTTTCCACAAAGGATTGGAGAGTAGCTACAGTCACAAGCATTATAAAAATACTACTACTACTATTATTACTACTGCTACTAATGCAGTAGGTAAGCAGATTTTGCAACTCAGTTTTATTTTGAATTTTAATATCTTGTAGCTACCATCCAGGAAAATTAAAAAACACATCACAAAATATTGAATTTTCTTTCATCTTTTTCAATGTAAGGATGATTGTAGTTATTTCAAGTTCATAGTGCCAAAAATTTATGGTCTTAATCTTTTTTTAATAAAAATTTTATAAAATCTCTACCTGTTAGAAATGTCAGGAATAGATAGTTCAGGATAGGCATTTTGGTTGTTTATAATAAAACATTTTCATAATTTTTCTCAATGATAATATTTCAATGATGTAAAACTAATTTTAACTCAAAAAATTTATTTGCCAGAAAAATGACCTCAGATTTTAAAATATTTAAAATTGTGTTTTTAGCTCTTAGGAGTATAATTATTTTATATGTAAGATGATCTAATGATCATTGTTAGTAACAATCTTTAGTTTTACTATAAAAAAGTCATAGTCAAAAAATCAGCTTAGGGGGCGCCTGGGTGGCTCAGTGGGTTAAAGCCTCTGCCTTTAGCTCAGGTCATGATCACAGGGTCCTGGAATCGAGCCCCGCATCGGGCTCTCTGCTCAGCGGGGAGCCTGTTTCCTCCTCTCTCTGCCTACTTGTGATCTCCCTCTCTTTGTCAAATAAAATAAAATCTTTAAAAAAGAAATCAGCTTAGGCATTTATTGTTTCATTTGCTCGTTCATTCATTCATTCTTCAAATGTTCAATGATTCCTAAGTTATATTTCAGACTCTGGGCTAAATATTTATTATACGAAAATGACAATGTCTTTCTTTAAGGACCTTGAAAGGAATATGGAAATCAAACAAAATGAAACAACTAGTAAGGAATGCTGTAAATACTAAAACGCAGGTATTTTGGTTTTCTTGGTATTTAGGATTGTCCCAATCAAACTGGGATTTGAAAGAAGTAGAAATCGTAGTTCTCACTTAAAGAGGGATTATTCTGGAGGTAGACTGAATTATTGTTCACTGGTATCTAGTAACCTCTTTGTGGAAGGCTTATGCTCCCCACCCCACCTTGTTGAACTCAGACTTGCAGTGTTATCTTATTGTGGTTGTCTTTAACATATCTTTGATAACTAGTGATGATAAGCACTTTTTGGCCATTTTTAATTGGTTAGCTTGTCTTTGTATTATTAATAAAGGAAAGATAGTAAGAGTTCTTTATCTATCTTGAATACCAATCATTTGTTAGATAGATGTTCTGTAAATATTTTCTTCTAATTCCTGGCTTACCTATTTATTGTTTTACCAGTGTTTTTGGATTAGAAGATTTTACAAAAATATGCAATCTACCTTATCTTTTTTTCTTTTGTGGCTATTTACTTCCTATGAAATCTAAGAAACTTTTGCCTACCCTCAAGTCAGAAAGATATTCTCCCATACTTCCACTAAGTGTTTTATGGTTTTAGCTTTTATGCCTAAGTTTATGATCCATCTCAAATTAATTTTTATACATAATTTGAAGTAGAAGCCAAGGTTAATTTCTTTCCATGTGGATATCTAGTTCCTCTAGCAACATTTGTTGAAAAGACTTTTCCCAGTGGAGTGTTTTGTTGAATTTGTTTGTAATCAGAAGATTATATAGGAGGGGGTCTATTTCATTGTGTTTCATTGATTTATCAAATCTTATGCCACTACTTCATTGTCTTGATTATGTAGCTTTGTAAGTCTTCAGGGAGTATATTTCCTTTAAATTCATTCTTTTAGATAGGTAAGGTCTTTTGCATTTTCATATAAATTTAAGAAACTGGAGCTCCTGGGTGGCTCAGTCGGTTAAGTGGTCAACTAGATTTTGGCTCAGGTCATGATCTCAGGGTCATGGGATTGAGCCCTGTGTCAGGCTCTGTGCTCAGTGGGGAGTCTGCTTCAGGATTCTCTCTCTTCATCTCCCGCTGCCCCTCCCCCTGCTTGTGTGTGTGTGCTCTCTTTCTCTTTCTAAAATAAAAATAAATAAATCTTAAAAAAAAATTTAAGAAACAGCTTTTTAACTTTTACAGAAAACCCAGAGGGATTTTGAATGGGATTGGGTTGAATCTATAGATCAATCTGGGGAGAACTGACCTATTTATTATATTGGGTCTTCCAATTTATAATCCTATGTTTAAGTCTTTATTTCTTTTTTCAGCCAAATATTGTAGTTCTCGCTGTAAAATTTTTGCACATTTTTGTGAAATTTATTCTTTGGTTTCAGGGTTTGACATCATTATAAACAGAATTTTAAAAGTTTCACTTTTCTAGTTGTTTGCTGCTAGTATTAAAACATGCAATTGATTTTTATATTTTAAACTTTTATCTTGCAATGTTAAATTTACATATTAATTCTAGTAGTTGTTTTATAAATACCTTGGGATTTTCTACATATATCATCATGTCATATGCAAAAAAAGACAGTTTGATTCTTTCTTTGTAATATTTAAGCTTTCTATTTCTTTTTTTTTTTTTTTTTTTGGTCTTAGTACGATAGCTAGGAACTCCAGTATAATGTTGAATAGAGGCAATGAGAATGAACATTTTTACCTGTTCTCCATCTTTGGAGAAAAACATTTGATACTAGTTTGTGATATTTAGTTTCAGTTTCTAGTTTTCTGAGAATTAAATAAAATCATAAAAGTGTCGAATTTTATCAAATAAATTTTCTGCATCCACTGACATGATCAATTCTCATCCAAATTCTCTGACAGTTCTCATCAATTCTCTGCCATAGGATTCATCCTTTCCTACCTTTTTTTCCCAAAGTGACCTTTAGACTCTGGGCAGTGGAAACAGCATCACAGCCTCTAGAAGGAAGTGCCTGCATCAGGGACCTCCTGTAGCTGGTGTAGCCACCTCTGAGTCTCCCACAGCTGACCATTTCTGGTTGCTGATACCTGTCATTCTGGCATCTTCAGAGATGTATTCCATCATAGTGTCTCTGTGTTTTGGTCCACATGCTGGGAGTTGTTCTCACCCCTGTGGGCCCCTTTATGTTAGCTGCCTGCTTGTTGCCTTTCCTTGTTCCTCTGGGGGACAGAGGGCACAGGGTACTGTGACAGCTTTCATGCTGTTCCCTAGAGATTAGGGAACTGTCTCGGGTTCCCTTTCGCAAATCTGCTTGCTCACCTACCATTCTGGCTCTTTTGTAACTCCAGTAATTTCTAAATAATTGTTTAAGAAAGTATATAGATAAAGCAGGCGGGGCATTGTTGTTATTAAGCCTGCTTGCCAACTTCTTTATGGAACTAGCATGAGATTAAATCATTTGGGTTGTTCTTTGATAAAAGACATTCCCCATGAATATAGAATATCAGAAAAGAATGTTTTTTTTTTTTTAAGATTTTATTTATTTATTTGAGAGAGATTATGGAGGGAGAGGGAAAAGCAGACTCACTGCTGTGCAGACAGCCCGATGTGGGACTTGATGCCAGAACCCTGGGATCGTGACCTGAGCTGAAGGCAGCTGCCCAACCATCCGAGCCACCCAGGTGCCCCAGAATCTTTTTTTAAAAATACAACTGTGATTTCTCTATGATTAAGTAAGCCACAGGTCTTAAAACAAGAGTCCCTTATTTTAAGGTTTCATTTTTGCAAAGTCTTTTTAGAGCTGAAGGAAAACTTAGGGATAACTGAATCCCCCTTCTGATTTTCCACAGAAGAAAACTGAGGTCCAAGTGGAGGAAATGACTTGCCCTGAATTAGACAGAAGTTTAGATTTGGCCTGGTCTCCCATTTCTGAGTCTTTCTAATTCATTGCAGTCCTCTCTCTCTACAGACAACAGCCAAATAAATCTTCGGGAGCACTACTTTGAACTTGTCATTCTTCTATTTAAAAATTCTCAGTGCCTCTCTATGGACTAATTAATTAAACCACTGACTCCTAAACCCAGCAGTAGTTCCCTAATCTAGCCCCTCAAACTACCTTTCTTCTCCTCTAGATCCCACTAACACACCAGCTAATCTGGAATATTCTCTGTTACCAGAAACCACTCTCTGCTTCCTTTTTTTTGTTTTAAATAAAGATTTTTATTTATTTATTTGACAGACAGAGATCACAAGTAGGCAGAGAGGCAGGCAGAGAGAGAGAGGAGGAAGTAGGCTCCCTGCTGAGCAGAGAGCCCTACGTGGGGCTCAATCCCAGGACTCTGGGATCATGACCTGAGCCGAAGGCAGAGGCTTTAACCCACTGAGCCACCTAGGCGCCTCTCTGCTTCCTTTTAAACACACCATTGCCCATACTCTTTGCTCTTTGCCTTGAAAAATCTTTTCCTATTCCTCCACTGTAGTAGGAGCCTAGTTCAAGCTTAAAAATTCAGCTTGAATGCCACTCCTTTAATATATTATTTCTGAGTTTCTCCACTCATGGATGTGATTTCTCATTCTTTCATATTATCATAAAAAGTTCTTTAATGTTATTGTATTAAATTTATCATATTATGAGTTTTAAAAAATTTGCATTTTCTCTTCTGAATTATACGATCCTTGGTATAGAATCTTATTCATATGCCTATCTCCTACAGAGTTTGCCTGTACAAAGGGGGAGCTAAATAAATATTTTAAAATTAAATTAAATATAATGGGAAAATATAAAAAAATAAATCAGTGCAAACAGAGTTAGAATAATATAAATTACACTTAAGAGAATTTAATAGCTTTATTTTCTCTGAATTTGTGCCACTAATTATTCAGAAAAAAATGGATGGTTCATTTATTGAAAGAGAATCTTAAATTCAATTTTAGCATGCAATTTCAGGGAATATGAATAGGCTTTTAAATATTCCTATGAATAATGAAAGACTATTGTTACCTTTTATAGAATTATTTTAGTTTGGTCTGACTTATAGATTAGAGAACACACTAGACATCTAGGATTGCCTCTGTTAGCTTCTCTAACTCTTGAGCCAAATGTAGCTGTCCTCCATGATGAAGTTCATCAGCTTCTCATGAGGTCATTTCCATCAGCAAAGTTGAGGGCTTGGAGGCCATGAGAGATAGGTGAAGGTTACACTTTGTCTTGATCTTCTCTACTTTGTGTCTATCTTTCCTCCCCAACTGTCTACTTTGCTTACTACAGGACGCTCCAGACACAGAAGCAACAACCATGCATAGACTGTTTAACCAACTCCCAAATAATATAAGGTCAAATCCCCACAATAAAACTCTTACTGTGTTGTATATCACTCCTTATGGACTGCTTGTTGATCAAACTCTGACTGCTACAAAATTTGGTACTAAGGAACAAAAACAGAACCTTAAGGATGGGTTCTCTAAATTATCTGGAATTGCTTCTTTTAATCAATTAGATTTAAAAGCAGTAATAACACTGTTTACAGTCATAAGAGAAACACTAGTAGTTCATCACATCCAGTGGCAAATATTTAATTAAGTTTTCCTCTGTAATAAAGTGCTCATAGAAGGTATGGCTTTAGGTGATCAAGTATTTGCTACCATATTAGTGGGATTAAGGAGTATAATAGGATTGGCTGGTTGCTTCTAAATAGGTGGAGAGCTTGGGGAAAGAAAATGATAAAATCTGTGCTTTAAATTTTTCAGTACAAGATCTACATAAGGAACCTGAAAGTCTCTGTGAGGGCTCCCCATCCTCCCAACCCTTATAGTCTGTAGGTACAGGGCTGAGGTTCCTGAAATCAAACCCAAATTCTAATCCTGTAGGTAGCTGAGTTACGATATAAATTAAATTCCCAATTTCACTGGATCTCTTGGTTAAATAAAGTACTGATTGAGAAAGAGAGGGATTTTAAATATTGGAATGGAGAACTATGGGCATATTCTCATAAAGTTGGGGATCTTGAATCCTGCTGATCTTGAATCCTTGTTCTCTGCCAGTACATGCAGCCCTTATCTTCCTACCTGAGACAATTTTTTTTTCAATTTATAGCTCCAGATATCTGGGAACATGTGTAGAAATGGACTATAGGATGTAGGATCGGGGTGAAAGGTAGAAAAAGTTAGACCCAGCTGGAAGAGTTCAATAGTGGATGACTGGAAGTAGTAATGAGAAGATCACTGCTCCTCCCATAATGGGAGTGATGGTATGTAATCATTCAGTCATCAGGTGACTGGTTGGTGCTGCTGGGGACTGATACGGTGTCCTATTAGCATCAGGAGTCAGTTGGGAGTGGACTAGTATAGTGTTTTCTACTGTTGGCGGGTTTGGTACTCAGTGGCTCTCGCCAGATCTGCTGGGGTGAATGGATGTACATGTTTCCGAGACCTTATATAACATAACTTCCATTTCTGCCATGATGACTGCTATTTTCATAAACCCACGGAGCCCCTTGTTCATAAGCCAGGTGAGCAGCTGCTGCTGCCCGCATCCGATTTTCATCTTCCACTTAACGGATTTGTGGTTCCCATAGGTCATCTGCATCAAGGAAGATGGAGACTTCCAGGTGGCAAGTGACTGACACAGGCACACATTTCTCCAAGGCTACAGCTTGCCCTGCTGGGGTTCCAGTTTGTCCTGCTCTCACCCACTCCACGTGCACTTATCTTTCCCAAATGCTTGCCCTGTCTAGCACCACACACGTAAACATCAGCCATGCACTGTTTAACGGTTTCACACGACTGCATAAAACGAAACCCCTATTTAAAAATCCCTCTTTCTATTCCGCTCTTAGTGGTTCTTCTTTTATGATCAAACTCTCACTGATAAAGTCTAGGGAATCTGTCCTAGAGAGCAAGAGTCAGAGACAAGAGTGAAGGAGAGAAGGAGAGAGCAGATTGAAGAGTTCATTACCTAGCTGGTTGCCATTAAAGGTGATTTATAGCCTGGTATCGAGGGACTGTCACAGCCTCTGGAGCAACAACAACAACAACAACAACAAAACCCCCAGCATCTCAAGAAAGAGAAGAATTTATCTGCCAGTTCTTATTTTTCATTGGCCAGAAGTTCACCCAGTGGGATGTTGAAGCTCCCATAAGCTGTTAATAGGGAAGTCCTGGAGAAAGACACAAGAGACCATGAGTGCACACCTAAGGTAAGGGGCTGTCTGTGTGAGCCTGTGTGAAGTTAGCTGGAGCCCATTCAAAGCGGGTTGCTTCCGTGGTAGCTGAATAGAAGATGGGTAAGGCTGAGAAGGTCTGAAGTGGTGTCTGTGAAGTTTCTGATACTGTCCACCCCTTGTACCACCCTCATCCACTTCTGCCTACCATTATCTCCTCTCATACTATAACATCAGCCTCCACTTTTGTGAAAACAAGTTATGCTCACTTTCTTCCCAAGTGGGAAATTATAAATCCAGTCGGGTAGGGTTTCCTTCAAAACCGAAATTCCTAGAAGAATAAAATAAGAAGTTTCCCTCTTTTTTTTTTTTTCTTGCTTCTAGTTTATAATGTTTTATTTTTTAATTAACATATAATGTAGTATGAGCCCCAGGGGTACAGGTCTTTGAATCACCAGGTAAGAAGTTGCCCTCTTGCTGCAGCTTCTCTTAAGATCTTCATAGATACTCGCCACCGGCCACCTCCTTCACGCATTCTAAATTTCCTCCCTCTCAGCTGGTACATTTGCTTGTTCGGAGTGCTTGTCTGGTGTCCCCTGAAACATTTCTTTGCTTTATGTTCGTTGGACTGTGGGTACTGCAACTGTTAATTTACTTTCTCACTGAGAATGAAAGCCCCAGGAGACATTCAAAGAATCCACTGAGTTCTAGGCTTCTGTCTTCCTGCCCTCATCAGGTTTTAGCATCTTTAGTTTCTTATGGAGATCAGAGTCAAGCTCTCTGGCCGGTGACTTTTTTCTTTGCCGTTTCCCCCAATGGCTTGAGGGGTTCAAAGTGTTCAGAAAGTTAATGGGAATTTATTGTTTTTCCTACTTGAAAATTTCCCCTCCAGGAATGTGGAAATTGAAGCCAGCAGAGTTTGTTTCCAGGGATGGGAAGCACAAATTCTGCAAGTCATCCACTGTGAGTAATGGCGAAGGGGACCAATCCTTCTTCCACCATGTATTCGAGAACCTTGTATTCCAGTTATTGGGACACAGCAGTGCCATTTGGTGCATGTGCTACGTCCTGAAGGTCAGCGCCCCAACCCAGGAAGTGTTGTTCTCAAGCTGGTGCATTAGCTGGGTCTCTCACAGGCTACTCCATTTTTCGCTGGTTATTTCTGGGTAAAACAATATATGGTCAGTCTAGTGGATTCCATGGTTGGGTACACATTGTCATACTTAATTTACCATAAAAGGAACTCCCTGATTGGAGGCAGTTCTTGATGGGACCTTTATCACTAGATCAGTTTTTCTGAGTGTCCTGGATAGCGGTGCCAATGATGATGCTAAAGGCAAACCAACATTTGGAGTAGATGTAGATCCCAGTAGAGCAAGCTGCTGCTCCCTCCATAGTGGAAGAGGTCCAGTGCAACCATCTGATGCCAAGTAGCTGTCTGGTCTCTGCTGCAAACATGGGGCATTCAGTAGGAGAAGTAGCTAGATCTGTTTTGGTAATGGGGAGTCATGCTGTTGGGCCCAGGCATTGCTTTCATCCTTGCTACCATCATCACTCTGCTAGTGGGCCCTCTGTATCCACATTGAAGAGGTAGAGCCAAGAGGCAAGCTGATGGTCGCCCTTCATGATGGCATTGTTGAGACCCTCCCTTGGGGTGGATAACCTGAGACTCAAAGATCTGCATGCACTGCTTGTGCCCATTCCCTTAAGTCCCACCATCCACATACCTCCCCCACAGATCTTATTTTCCTTGGTCTTTCAATCTCATTTTTTATAGGCTTTTTTTGTGAACAAAGCCAAACCATTGGTTTCTACCCAGGGACCCTTGTATGTCTACCTCTCAGGCTATTCCTTCCATGTAAAGTGGATGAACAAATGCATTTTCTTGCAGCTTTGTTATCTGTGAGAAATTCCCTTTACCTCTGTCCTTTAGAACCACCCCTGAGGGGCTGTCATGGAGCCACAGTGTATTCTTGCCTGAAACTCAACCCATATTAACCCATCTGTGACTCAGACCTAGGTTATTTTCTCCTTCCTGAGTTGCTCAGAAAGAACCCGCCTTCAGACCTTAGGTGTGAGCTCAAGAAGAGGCATTCACGCAATCGAGGCAGGTGACATGGGAATATGGGCTACTTATTCATGATCTATTTATGTGATTTACTCATACCTTCTAGAACTGCTGGCCCTGAGCCTAAATATAACTTCTCTGTTATACAATGGATTGCTGTTGTACACATCTTGACATTATAAATTTGTGGATCTGGTAATACTCCACTCTTCACAGGAAGGTCCAGTTACAGAGACACTTGGTGTCCCATGGTCAAGTAGAGCTTCTGTTAGGTGCCAATAACTATTTTTCAAGTGGAGACTACTCTTATACTGCTGAAGGCATGTCTTTGCTCCAGAACCCAAGAAGTATGTGTTGAAACAATCCTGTTGGGACTTGTTAGTAAGCTTACACAGCATCTTTATCTATCATAGGAACATCTGGTACCATCAGACATGCTGGGTCATATGGCCGGGGGGCAGAGAAACTTGTACCTTAGCCTGGGCTTGCTTCAGAGTCCTCTTTTGATCTCAGCCCCAGTTGAAATGGCAGTCTTCTAAGTGGCTCCCAACATGAGTTAGACAAGATTCCCAATCACAGTATTTGCTGTCTCCAAAATTCAAAGAGGGCCTCCAAGAATGAGGAGTCTTTCTTGGAGGTACAACAACTTGTCATGTAGCATAAAGGGAATGCCCCACTTCTCTGACTGCCATATCCCTAAAATCTTCACTGATGTAGCAGACTCCTAAATTTCTATGGGGTCTGGGGCGCCTGGGTGGCTCAGTGAGTTAAAGCCTCTGCTTTCAGCTCAGGTCATGATCCCAGGGGCCTGGGATCGAGCCCCACATCGATCAGCTGGGAGCCTGTTTCCCCCTCTTTCTCTCTGCCTGCCTCTCTGCCTATTTGTGATCTGTCTGTCAAATAAATAAATAAAATCTTTTAAATTTCTATGGGGTTTAACTCTCACTCAGAGCACACAGGCATCTTCTTAGGACATCAGGGGAACTTTCCTGTTCTATAGGGCAAACTGACCTGCTATTATCAGTTTAGGGAGTGAATGTGATGATTGGTAGAATGTCAAGCTAGTCCAAGTCCCTATGGACCATATCATGACAAACGACAACAGAATTAACATAGCCCTGGAGCAAGGCAGTGTGTCTTCGATCTCTTCTGTGTAAGGGTGATCTGTGTTTGATCTTTTCTACTGAAGGAGAAGAATGTCTTCACTAGACCAAAATCCACAAACTGGATGTCAGAAACTCCGTTATTTTGTTGCAGCAAAGACACCAAGTATAATCAGCTATCACTTGGTTCAGATTACAGTTATCCCTTGAATAAGGATGCAATGAAAAGTATCACCCTTGCATCCTTTAAGTCTTGGAAGACTAATCTAAAACTACTACCAGGATGTGGTATTGCTTCTGAGTTAGCCTCTTAGCTGGGACAGGAAGCAGTTTCAGGGGATTCTGCTTGTCTTTTCCTACCATGATGGCTCTTATTGCACAGCTAAGTGTACCAATGTGAGAATTCTGCCACTTCTAAATATATCTATTCTGATTACAAAATCAGAGACAGTGTAGGTCTGTGAACCTATTAGACTCACTAAAAAACAGACATATGTTGGAATTTCATTTACCATCAGGTCTCCGTATGCCTCCACTCTAACTGGAGGACACAATGGTGTTTTGCATCCCAAGGTGTCAATGTCAGTTCAGACTCTATCTTACAGACCTAGAAAAGTTTGGGTATTTCCTCAATGCACAGTTACCCTAACATAGAGAGTAAGTCCTTTTTAAAAAAGATTGGTGAATATCTGCCATATATTCTTGTAATAGTTTTGCAAAGTGCTCCCTTGGAAGAATAGGATCTGTACAACCAACTATCTATAAACCAACATAAGTCTAGAAACTATGAGCACCCATGATTTTCCTTTGAGGCCATTTTCACCATTTGTTTGATGATTGATGACACAAACTGAACAACGTCTAGATCAGTTGTCCAGATATCTCACCCCTAGATACAAATGAGCTATTACCCATTGCCACAGACCTTGTAGACCATGCCCCCTGACCACCACTCCAGCCTTCTTGCCCATTATGGAATCATATCTACCTTGTCTCAGAAAACGAAGTACATATGTGGCTTGTATCATTCTGAAAACTCACTCTTGGTCAACATAGAGGTCCCTTTTTAATTCTCCCCAGTCTTTTCTGCTATGGAACAAATGATAGAAGGTCCTGCCTTCTGTCACATGTAATGCGGTCTTTAAGAATTTAGTCATAAAGTAACTTCTATGTAATCCTTTTCAGTCTAGCAGGTGCCAATGTCTTATGACAGAGGAAGATTGAAACTCAGAGTTTTGTACATTCAGATGGTCAACATGATGCTGCTGAGTGTTGACTACATGCTTGGTAATGAAGAATAAGTGAGAAATACGACAGACATTTTCTGACCCAAAGAATCTTCTCATTTTCCAGAGAGAACATGTACCTTTGGAAAAGTAACTACAAAAGACTGAACCTGACCTGGGGGTCAGGAAAGTCTTTTCTGAAGACTGATAAGATCTTAGATTGGTTCCTATTGTTCAGGCACTGGTGCCTTCACAGAGGCTCCAAGGTAGGGAAAAGCGTAGCTTATCTGCGGAGATAAAAGTTCAGCCTGGTTAGGGCGTAGAGCTAATGGAAAGAAAGGGGCTGAAGATGAATAAAGTCACAGATTTTTAGTTTATTTATTTGTTTCTATATTGTAGCTGTGGAGCCCACTATTTTAAACTATTATCTTATTAAAATGAATCAACACTTGAAAGCTTGAAATTCAATTAGATGTACATTCATTGAGCAAGACATGGTTACTTTGAATCTAACAGAAAAGTTAAGACACATTTTCATAATGTTATTAAGTCAGAATGTGCCTTAAGGGAAAGGCACAGCTCTATGTGAACATAGGAGTAGGTGCGTGGGATTTGTTCTTGCCTTCTTTTCTTCAAGAGATATTTACCAAGTACCTGTCTGGGGTTACGAAGATGAACAAGATAAATTCAATCTACTGGAGGAGCCAGATACGTACATAAATAATTAGAGTGCTATATGTGCAAAGATAGGGCTATGCACAGGCTCTAAAGGGATAATAAAAATAATTTATTGAGTGCTTATCAAACACTTTACACCATTTATTTCTCACAGTAATCTTATGAGGTAGGTATTGCTATCCTCATTTTTTGAGATGACAAAACTAGCACTCAGAAAAGTTAAATAAATTGGAGAGAACCCAAGTTTGAAAGTTGAAGACACGGAATTCAAATCCAGTTCTTTCTGTTGACAGCCCAGGTATGGTATGCTGTCCTAGTAACACATGGGTACTCAGAGGAGAGGGTCTCATCCAAACCAAAGAAGAGGTGAGGAATGCCTCCTTGAGCTGAGAGTAGTGACTAAAAGCTGTAGGGGGGCAGTGATGGGCATAAGTGGGTGCTCAGCAGAGGAACAATGTGAGTAAAGGCCAGGAGGCTGGAAACCACCCAACATGGGGGGGGGCATGGCTATTCTGTGCTGTGGGAGACTCAGCAGGAAGGCAGGAATTGATAACAAACATGACTGGAGAAGGATTGGATTATGGAGGACGTTGCATGTGTGTTAGGAAACAGAATTGGAGGAGTAAGCCACTAAGGAGCTTTGCATGGAAAAATGCCAGGCTTGGGTTTACATTTTAGAGTGGTTCTAATGGCAGCGGTATCGGGAATAGTGTGGAGGGAGCAAGATGGGAGAAGAGAGGAGGGTTTGGACTAGGATAGTGGCAGAATGGATGGGAAGAGAGGAGAAGCTTGAGAAAAATGTGGGTGGTAGAGTTAGCGGGCTTTCCTTTGTCTGTGGGGAGTCAGCACAGGGAGAAGTCTGACTTAGCTCCTTGGTTGCTGATGTGGAAGACAGAGCAGATGGATGGTGATGTCATTAATTAAATAGGTTTGGGGTTCAACAATGAGTCAGCGTTAGTCACGGTGAGTTGGAAGTGCCTATGGATTATCCAGGTGAAGTCCATCAGGAAGTTACAAATCTCGGTCAAAGCGCACAATAGATATGTACTCTGGAGAAAGAGATATGGGACCATCAGCCTATGGGTAGAGTTAAGGCAAGAAGAGTGGGAGAGAGTCTCGGGCACAGAGCAGATGAAGCAAGCTGAGTGAGGGATGGCTATGGGAGACTGGAGGGGGGATGAGGTGGTTAGGGGCAGGTTGGAGGGGGCATGTGAGGAGGTTGTTAAAGAGAGGAGAAATGGACACTTTAGGCCGTGTGAAACAGAATAAAATAGGGGGAAAGGTAAGAATATTTTTAAAGAATGTAATAGATTTTTTGAGGGGGTGGGGTTGGATAGTAATGGGTTTGATGTAGTTATTTGGTGACATTGGAGTGTGGTCCTTGAATCCAGCAATGAGAACCTCAGAGCAGAATGATACTGTAGAAAGTTTATTTTCAAAGTGTGCAGACTGAATTAAAGGGAGGAGTTATACGTACAATGCAATATTATTCAGTCTTAGAAAGGAAGAAAATTCTAACACCTGTTATTCTAACAACAAAATTCTAACAACACGGATGAATTCTGACGATGTGATGTTAGTGCAATAAGCCAGTCACAGGACAAAAGCTGTATGATTCCACTTCCGTGAGCAACCAAGAATTGTCAAATTCATGGAGACAGAAAGTAGAAGAGGGGCTGCCAGCAGCTGGGGGAGGGGGAGTGGGAGTTATTATCTCATGGGTATGGAGTTTTGGTTCCGCAAGATGAAAAGAGCCCGGGGGATGGATGCTGGTGCCGCTTAAAAATGGTGAAGATGGTAAATATTATGCTTTATGTCTTTCACCGCAATTACAAACTTAAAAAGAAAACAAAAAAAGGAAGGAGATAAAAAGGAGGGGGCGGTGATGAGGAGCAGGGCTTCTTTTCAGACGCTGTTTTTGATCCCAGGTGAGTGCTCATGGGACTAGAACAGGGTAGGGACCTGTGGACTGTCAAGAGTTCCTCTAAAATGAAAGGGCTGTGTTCGCAGGTCAGAGAGGGTCAAACATTGGCAATGTCATATGGTTCAGCCTAATAGGAAGGCAAAGGAGAGACAAATTCTTTAATGAAGTCCAAGGAAATGTACATTCTTCCCATTTAAGTTAAATTGCAAAATAGTTCCTGGGGCACTTGCTTTCAAACTAATAACCCAAATAGCAAATATTTTCCACTTTCAATCATCTTAGGTCAGTTTGAAAACAGCTTTTTTATTTTTTATTGGAGAAACCCATACTGTCTTCACTTTGTTCAGTGTGAAGTAGAGTTGCCAAAATTGCCTTCAGTCCACATTTGTCTTTTGTGTTTCAAAGAGGAAAGTTTCCATTTCTTCATTTCATCCTGAATGCTTTCAGAGAGTTTGGGCAGTGACCAGTGCTGTTCCCGTAAGTCCCTTCCATCATTCCAGCCCTACTTCTTCAGCTGGCCGGCTTCGGATGCCAGGTTTCAGCTTCCGCGCTGGTCAAAATCCCACGGAGGGCTTTTGTACCAACAGCCGCATACCCTTCCCTGAGCCCAGAGGGGTTAGTTTTTTTTAACAAAGTAACAGAGCAAAAGGAGCAGACTTTATTATTACCCATAACCCACCAGGATTAAAAAAAAAATCACATACACACATAAACAAGAGGCGCTCAAACCTTGTTGCATATGAGACTCATCCCAGGAGACTCTTAAAAAAAAAGAAGATTCCTAGGACACCTGGGTGGGTCAGTGGGTGAAGCGTCTGCCTTCGGCTCAGGCCAGGATCCCAGGCTCCTGGGATCGAGTCCCGCATCGGGCTTCCTGCTTAGCGGGGAGCCTGCTTCTCCCTCTTCCTGTGCCTGCCGTCCCCCACCCCTGCTTGTTCTCTCTCTCTGACAAATAAATTAATTAATTAATTAAAAAAAAAGAAAATTCCCAAGTGTGTTTCAGAGAGATTCTGATTCAGCACATGTCGGGTGGGGTACAGGAGTCTGTTTTTAACAAAGATGTGGATAACTCTGATACATGGTGCTGACCCATGCACTCTTTTCTGAGCACTTGATAAACCAAATCAGGGTTTATTTTTGCCTAATGATAATTACAGTCACCTTAATAATACAGTCACTTTCAAAGTTTGTGGTCACACTAGTGCTCTGAGTATGTTTTAGCTCATCATATTTTTGAAGAACATTTTTCTAAATTTTAGGACTATTTTAGGGAAATGAACGGATAAAACCAGTACTACATGGTTTGCCCCAGGTTTTCCACTCTTTAGGGACAAAAGGCATGGCGATCACTTTCCATGGCTGGGTTTCCATTTTCTCCAGCTAAATATTCAAGTGCAAGAAGGAGGAGGTCAGAGCCTTAAGAAGGAAAGATAGTTGGGATGTCACTGGGAGGGCGAAAGTCACCCAGGATCGTACCAGGAATGGGGTAGAGAGGCATGTTGTGAGCCAGATGGGGGAAATCTGAGGGAAAGTTGGGAAATAGGTAATTTTCAGAGTTGAGGAAGGGTAGGTACCCCTTTAAAACAGGAGATGTTTTTGAAGAAAGGTTATGGACTGGCAGTCTGGATGCGTTAGTGGCAACCACTTTCTGTCATAGACACTGGGGTTCAAGGGCGTGGGAGAATGACTCATCTCTGCGGAAGCGGATGGGAAGGAATGTTGTTGCCAGGGGGACCCAGTGGCTAAGACAGAAGGATGCCAACGGAAGGTGCTGGATTTCTCCCAACATCTTTGTTGTTGGTCTGAAGAGATTTGCTCAAATAATGAAATATTGTTTGGCAATCCCACTGGGTATAAGACTAAAGCACAAGCAGCATTTTGAATGAGGATAAGGAAACCTGGATTGCATAACACAAATATGGTCAAAGAAAATGTTCAGGGGGCACCTGGGTGGCTCAGTGGGTTAAAGCCTCTGCCTTTGGCTCAGGTCATGATCCCAGTGTCCTGGGATCGAGCCCCGCATGGGGCTCTCTGCTCAGCAGGGAGCCTGCTTCTCCCCCTCCTCTCTCTCTGCCTGCCTCTCTGCCTACTTGTGATCTCTGTCTGTCAAATAAATAAATAAAACCTTTAAAAAGAAACTAATAATTAAAAAAAAAAAAGAAAATGTTCAGGAACCGCTTTTCCTTTGGGAGTGTGGTAGATGTGAGAACACACACGTCAAAGCAGGGATTAAAAGGTGGGGCACTTAGGGACCAGCCAGAGAAAGTAAATGAAGGATGATGCCCGCAGTGTGATAAAAACACAAAGGCACAACGAACTACAGTCCTGTACCTACATTGTTAGCCACGTTTAACATGAACAGCAGGGGATCTCTGACTTCTCCGAAGGGGCTGTCCTTGACTCTGCCCAGCTGTTTTCAGGTGAGCACGTACGAAGCAGGGTAACAAATTCCCTATTATTGATGAAAGAGTTCCAGTTTTAAAATGTTGACAACTAATTCAAATATTAACTAAAATGCACTGTAGGCCAAACCAAACGAATCTGTGGCCAGATCTGGCTCATAGGCTGCTGGGTGTGGTCCCAGCTTTGCAAAGAGACCCTGGCAGGACGCTCCTCTGCGGCTAGCCATTAAACCCCTCTGACCCTCGGTTTTCCCACCATAAAATGACCGGTGGAATAATACCGAACTTCCTCTATTTTGGGGGGAAGGATTAGACCTACTCTTCATGTCATTAAATGAATGTATGTAAAGCAATTTTCCAGTGTCTGTTCCCTGCTCAGTAAATAGCTTTCAGAGTGACCAGAATCATACATTTTTTTCAACATTTCCTCCCCAAACCTAATTACAAATATGTCATCTTAGAAATCTGAAGGATTGCTGTGTCCACAGCTCTACTTCTGGTTAAGGTGTGACTGTTAGGATAGAGAAGACATGTGGCTTTGATAACTTCCCCCCAATTTTTTTAGAGCCTTTTCCTTAGATCCATGGACCGTACAGTCATAAAGCAATAATGCACATATTACACACTAAGAGAAGCTGTAGAGGAGCCCTTAAACTATATTGTCGAGAGTATTTATCAAGAACTCTTTCTTTCCCTGCAAGACTGTGCTCATAACAGTGCAAAACAAATTAAACAGACACACTTCCTTTCCTCGTGGAAGATCTTGAACATATTCCAATGGCAACAGAGATTTTATATGCATGTGAAGAGGGATATAGAGAATGAACAAATGAATAAATGAAGCAAAAAAAAAAAGTAAGAGAAGGAATGCCTGCATTTCTTGGTAAAAGAAGAATCCGATGCAGGTCGCATCAGGGGAAAATCATTTTGCCTTTTTCTGTTGATCAGCGAGCTCATGAAGTCACGAGGTTGCAAAACTGAATCATCTAAAGAGATTCTTTGGTGACCTAACATGAAAGGAGTGTCTAGATATGAGAGAGGAGAGTATTTCAAAGTATAGTTAGGATTTGAACAGAGACCTAGAGATAGGAAAAATGATTGCTTAAAAGGATTTGGATATGCCTACTAGGATGGGATTGTGGTGGATAAGATGTGTGTGTGTGTGACCAGACAGCTCTGGGAACTACATGGTGTGAGACAACGCCATTTTGCTGATGTCCCCAGACTTGGCCTTCCTCATATGGGTTCTCCCGAAGACCTGGGAAAGTGTGCCCTCTTCTAGCTGAGCACTTGTTTACCTTGAACTTTTCAGGGTGTTCTTCAGTTAGTTTGAGTCAACCTGCTCCTCTGAGGACAGGAGCTCAGGAAAGAGACTATACATGACTGCTTACTTCTAGAAGTATTTAAGGAACTTTCTCTCGGGCTGACCTGATAAGCCATGACCATCTTCAAGTGCCGATTTGGGGAAAGTTGGCCAGACTCCCTCCCTTGTTCATCTAAATTCTCCTTGACCTTGCCCATTTGTGTCGCTGACTGGACTTTCTTGTCAAAATGATATTTTGTTTTTGTTATGCTAAATTTGTTCCAGGGACTTCTTTTTTTCTGACACTGCATTCCGTGATCAACTGGGAATTTAAAACAAGGGGGAAGAAAGCTTAATTTTTTATAAAGTCTTTGAATCTGTCAGTTTAACTCATCAGGAATAAAGGGATAAGATGATTTGAAATGCGAAAACCAGCTAAATACACACACGTGTATATATCTATACTTGTACTGAAAAAGTTTTGAGATGCCAATATATATTTGTGGCTTTTCTCAAACCAAGGAGAGAGTTTGGTAATAGTTTTTGCTGCTTGGATTCATTCTGGTTCCCAACCTTAGTTACCAGCTGTGATTCTTCTTTTTTTTTTTTTGAAAGTTATTTATTTCAGAGTGAGGGGGTGGCGGGGGAGGGACAGAGGAATAGGGAGAGAGAAACTCAAGGAGACTCTGTGGTGAGTGGGGAGTCAGACATGGGGTTCGATCTCATGACCCTGAGATCAGACTTGAGCTGAAACCAAGAGTTGGCTGCTTAACTGACTGAACCACTCAGGCGTCCCACCAGCTGTGACTCTTTAGAGAAGTCACTGAACCACTCTGATTCAGTTTTCTTTCTTTAAAAGACTTTATTTATCTGAGAGAGAGAGCACAAGAAGGGGGAGCAGCAGGCAGAGGGAGAGGGAGAAGCAGGCTCCCCGCCGAGCAGAGAGCCCAATATGGAGCTCGACCCCAGGACCCTGGTATCATGACCCGAGCCGAAGGTAGATGCTTAACCAACTGAGCCACTGAGGTGCCCCTAGTTTTCTTTATTATATTATTGTGTGTGTGTGTGTGTGTGTGTGTGTGCGTGCGCGCGCACGTGTAGGCCTACATAGCATCTCAGATTGACTATGGAGACTAAATTAATGAATAACGTCTGATTATGATTATGATCTTGAATATTATTATAATGATTACGATTGAGATGAAAAAGGTATGACCCTAGAGGTAGGACTAAACTGAGTTAGCCTTGGCCTAAGGTCCTCAGATGCTTGAACTGTTCTTAAAGGCCTAAGGGCAACTATCCTTCAGATTTCAGAGCACGTTGGGGATGTCAGCCATGGCAATGTTTCTGCTTGCCATAGTCTATGAAAGTCTAGAGGCTAAAGACGCTCTAAGAAGTTGAGTGAGAACTTAGAGTAGGGCAACGTTTATGGTAGTCTCAGCCTATGAATTCCAAGTTCTAACAATTCTGCTGGTGATCTTTCAAAGGGAACTCACATTCAAAATTCCCTGCATCTGGTTATATATTCTTTCCAGCTAAACACTGTATATTTTAGGAGATAATACTTCTTTGATGAATAATTATTCATATGTAAAGTGGAAAATATTTTTTCCTCTTCTTGATTACAAATGGTATCCAAGTAGCTCTTGAATTGCTAGATAACATTTTATAGCCTGTGAAGTTAGAGAATTTAACAAGTAGCTGCACATTTCCATTGACTTAAAGGATATTTCCAAACACGCGTGAGAAAATTAGCAAGTTCAGTGTCCTGTACATGCATTTCCACTGAAATTTATGGCAGTTCCCGGGAACAATCACATCAACCACACATATCCATAGATGGTTTACCATGTTAAGTAACTGATTTTGGATTTAACTGCCAACTTTTACTCTACTAATAATTCCAGACAGGGGAATAACAGAGTGAAGGAGCCTGCCCGGGTCATTACTGTTGCCTATAAAAACAAATAAGATCCTTAGGGTTTAATTAGAGGACTTGTAATTATACCCAACACATGCTAGTGTTAGAATGTGAACATTGGACATCTGGAAGATGAGTCTAGATTTGGTCACTTGCCTTTCAGAATCTAAATGGTGACCGTCCAAAGGAACAGTGATGTGCACACCTGGAGCTTGTGCCCAGGCAGAAATGACAATGGTGAATGTGAGCTGATCTGCAAACAGAAGAATTCAGACATGATAAATGGAAGAGGTATTTAACATCACAAGGAATCCAAGATGATGACTGGCTTCTTTGGCTCTGCCATGAACAGAAGCCATTTAAAAGAAGAGTAGGTACATTAAAAATGTGTTCCTCCTTCATAACCCCCTTAAAAAAAAAAATATATATATATATATATATATTTTTTTTTGGAGAGAGAGAGAAAGAGCATGAGGGAGAGGCAGAGGGAGAGAGAGAGAGAGAGAAAGAATCCTCAAGCAGAGCCCACTGTGTGTGGAACCCAACACAGGGCTCGATCTCATGACCCTGAGATCATGATCTGAGCTGAAACCAAGAGTCAGCTGCTCAACTAAGCCACCCAGGCACCCCTTCATAAAATCTTCTTAACATGTGGCCTCTGGAACTCACAGCCACACAGGATGCTTGCTGGTGTCGGAGTTTTTTAGGAAGAGCATGACTGAAGGACAACCTCTGGTTACGTAGGCTAAGTGGAAAGGGTATGGAAAGGAGAACAGACAGAGGAAGGCATAGAACAGCTTTGACAGAAAGCAACAGCCCTCTTCTCTCCCACCTGTGCCAAACAGTATTATAGACATATATGTGTTTGTCATATAAACATATATGCGTATGTACATACAAATACATATGTGTATGCATATTCCATATATGTAGTCCATCCTCATAAGTGTATTAGAAATGCTAATAAGAGAAAGATAGGACACTTGTTTCCATTTTTTTCTTCCAAAGTTATGAAAAGAAGGGTTTTTTTTTTTTTTTTGGTTCCTTATAAGGTTTTAGGAATAACGTTGAGAAAATTGCTTCTATACTTTATAACAGATTCCACCCATCTAAAAACTAGGGTTTTTTTTTTTTTGTGGTTTAGGAATAAAATTTCAGGCTTCTTGGCATAGTTTCTATTCCCTCTCCTCCTCCATAAAAAGATCATTTCAATGTTTCCAAGTTACAAGGAGTCCACTCTACATGGTATGGCAAAATTTAAATTATACGATTTAGATTACTCTAGAGTAAAACTCCTTAAAAACAGAGAGCACAGTTTAAGTGTATGGTCTAGAGGCAAGAGTAAATGGAGTGGAAAGTAGTAAAAGGTTGGCTTAGAAGGTTTAATACTTATGATCAGGCAGCCCGCTGCAGTTTTGTACTTGTTGGGAGACACAGATGGGACAAGTAGGCATGTGTGGAGTGAAGCAATTCATGAATACGCAGCCATGAAATGGAAAATCAGAATGAAATAAGTACAACTGTAACTAGATTGGTCTATTAATATTTAAATATTAATGCCTACTTTTCTCTGAGAAACATTACTGAATATTTACTGATGAGAAGCAATGATCGTTTGGGAAGAAGAACGTATTTGCGAGCCGCATTTAAACAAGGTTTGGATGATATGTGGTTTTCTCAAATCAAAGCAACAGTCAACCAATTAAAATAAGTTCTCCATCTAAATGTGTCTTCAAACTTAAGGTCTGCTGGAAAAAATTTCCAAAATGCATTATGACTTTTGATAGGGGTGACACCTGGTCCTATTTTCCAAAAACTTGGATTTAGTATTTGAATGCAATGGTGTCTTGCATTAGTATAGAATATTTAAACTTAAAAAGAAAATGCCTTAATTTGTTTATGCATAAGCCTATTAAAAATGTTTCTAGGGCTCTAATTTTGTTTATTCTCTAGAATATAACCTATCTTTGAAGTGGTATACGAGTTTTTAAAAAATCATTCCCAAGCTAAGTAATTAGACTGGAAACAAAAGCTATTCTTAGAGCACATTCCGCAAAGAAAGCTACGCACATGATGCTTTGATTCAAATAATATTCTTATAAAACTTTGTTATTGTTTGAGGTCTACATTCAGAGGGGCAACTTTGTTTTTGATGATTATTCCATCCTGAAACAATTTCCCTTCTGCCCAATTAAACCAGAATTAGGAGCACATTTATATCTGATGAGGCTTAAACTTCTCAACCGCCTGCTTCAGAAGCGAAGACCTTTAGTGGTTATGCTCATTCTGTCTCTGCACAGAGGGCTCAAAAGAAAACAGAATCAATTCCCTTAAGTTTTTCTGGAAGGGGAAGGTTGTTTTTGCTGCTTTGATCGTAGCATGCTGTGCATTTTTTATTGGCTGTTGAATATAAAAAGCCATAGCCTCATCTGGTTTTTCTGCTATATTCTCATATTGTAAATCACATATGCCTTCCAATCTAAAGTTAAATGCCTAGGTCCAAAATATTATTTCAAAATTGATTTATCATCACAGTTGATAGAAAGATTTCCGGGGTGTAAGAAAATTCTCCAGTGTGTGAGTAGTATGTCACAGACCGCTAAAAATACATCCATGCACTTTAGACATCAAATTCCAGGATGTAGACATATACTCATGCTATTTTAGATCCCTTTTCCTATCATTGCAAGAGGCTGTTGAAGCTAGTGCAGCATCTGGCTAGGTTATTGCTTCTATAATATAATCCATAATGCAAAAGCAGCTATTTCCCAAACATTTGAGAGCAACTCAAGTTGTTTACATGTCTCTGTAAGGTAATTTTCCTATAACTTTGTGCCAATTGGTGTCAAACTATCTGGGAAAAATCTTCATTAAATCGAGACAACTGCACTTAGTTAAATTCTCTCTCTTACAGAGAATTGTAGGAAAATTACAGTTAGCTGATTGGAGGCCATCATCATGGAGTAAATACAGGGTTTTAGAAAATGAATGCAAACTACAAAAATGGAGTTGTATAATTAAACATCAAATAGTCCAGGTAATAAAAGTCATAGATTAATTGCCTCTCAGTTCTAGTCAGATCTTTTAAATATTGTCTCACGACCTGAGCATTGGTTCTTTCATCAGAAGAGTGCCTATCCTTAAAGTTTGGAAATTTCAGCTCTTTTGGAGCACCCACAAGCTGTAAAAAGTAATTGGCATCTTCTTCCAAAGTTTCGAATTTCCCCACAAAATCATAGTTGATCAAACACGGATAGCAGAGTTTGCTGACTTTCTCCCAGTGAATGTCCATTCCTACGGGACGGCGGGAATCCAGCAAATAGTGCACGAACTCTTTGAATTTGACTCCAGATCCATTATTTAGTGCTTCTTCACAGGCATTTGGCCGATATTTCTTTATAATCGCTTTCCCAAATACCGGATGGTAATAGCTATTGGGGTGTTCAAATTTGTCCCTAAATGCTGACACTAACCTTTCCATGGGATCACGAACAAAAACAGCTTTGGTGTAGGTGTTCAGACGAGTGTTTATCCCTTTTAAGTCAAAGCTATCTAGTTTTTTCAAATGCTTCCCATAGTGAACAGCATCATGGGAGATGTTGTATGCAGACGAAGCCAAACCACTTAGTACCATCAGAATTCTCTTCCAGTTGGAGCAGCCAGCCTTGGGTACCTCACAATATAAGATTTTGTGTTTATCTTCCACATAGATCCTGGATACCATATGAAAAAGATGTGACTGAGGACGACTCACCCCACCATATTTCTTGCAAAACTCCTGAAGGAAAGATCTGCGTGTCTCCTGGGCCACGTCTGTTTCCTTCCATTTGTTGTCTTTGACTAAACTTTTGTTTAACGGGCGGATGTCCAACGGCCACTTCATTTCGTTGAACTTCTTAAAAACAGTCCTACTTCCTTCATGTTTTTCACTCAGCTGAATTGTTGGTGACCCTGTGGTCTTACGTAAAGCTCCATCCTCTCCTTGGGGGTGGCTGGTCTTTCTTAAGAGCCTCGTTGGCCTCTCAGAGTTGAGCAGAAGATTTTCCTTTTTTCCCTTGGGAGCCTCAGTTATATGGAACTTGGAGTTCTGTTAAATGGAGAAGGAGAAAAGTTGAAAGCATATTCACAAACCTGGTTATACAAGAATCATAACATATTTGTTTAAGAATACTATTGAGGAGAGCACATTTCATGTAAGCTGCCAAAACAATTGAGCAAAGCGTGCTGACTATACATTTTGTAGTTAAGCTTCTTCAGAGAAAATATAACAATGAAGAATGGTCTCTATGCTTCTTTCTAAACCAAAGTTTCACATTTTATATTATATATATTTGGGTTACTTATATGTTATCATTCATTTAATGTTAATGTGCTGCATTACATTAATAGATTTTTTCGTGCTATATTATGAGTATTATCGGGATAAAACTACTAGTATTGTTTTGAATCCATGATCATAGTGAATCAGTTATTGTTTTTGTACACTCTTTGTTATCTATGGTTATCAATTACGTAACCTTCCAAAACACACACACACACACACACACACACACACACACGGTAACCACAAGATGGAAAGGAGAGTATCCTGAATTTTCATCTTAGCTTTGCCTGTAAACACAATAGAACGTACTCCATCATCCTGTAGGTCAATGATTCTTGAGCTATTCAGGAACATATTATCTTCAGCACTGATTCAGCACTAGTGCACTGAATGTAAGTACAAAATGCAGCTGTATTTGGATTGAACTTTTTTTGTTGTTGCTTTTGGGGTATACTATAAAGCACAGATGAGTTCAAAGTCATAAATTACAACTTAAAATTGTAGCAAAGCTAACTATAAAATCCTCAAGACCATTTTCAGTATTTCAAGCATTTGCAAAAAGAGATATCTTTTTCCCTTGGAAATGTTTTATTTCATAAAATTTGTTTATCATAATAACTTAATAACTATAATCATGCAATTTCATTCATGTACAAAACCTTTCCTCCTTCCCAAGTGAAGAATTAGGGAATCCAGAAAAGTTTACTTGATACCCTGCTATATAAAATTGTATGAAAAGCAGAACAAGAATTTAGTTCTCTTGTCAGTGGGATGAATCAGCCTACCTACCATCTACTGTTCATCTGACTACATCCTTCCTATGGTTCTGGCAATGAATGGCTACATAAGGGAAGACATGGAAAACGGGATTTACAAGGTGCTACTGTCTCTTGGGGATAAAAATTTTAAGGACTTTCGCTTTTACTCTGGGCAAACTAGGGATATTTTGAAGGGCTCTGAGCAGAGAAGTAACATGATCTCACTTAGACTTGAAAAGGATGGTTGAGAAGACTGGCCTGGATATATACATATAGAATTGTCAGCATGTTGTTGGAAAACTAATGAATAAATAATGTGCTGTGGGAGTAATGTATGGGGCCACCAGCCCAGTGGTGAAGGGAGTGGTGGGGAAAGTTTCTTAGAGGTTATCTATCTCTCTATCTATTTATCATCCATCCATCCATCCATCCAACCATCCAACCTTCCATCCATCCATCCAGTTAACCACTGTATCCCCAGTGTTTAGAATGGTCAATAGCCTATAATTGCTCTCACATATTTGTTGAATGAATAAATGGAATTAGGTCTTCCAGGTTGATTAGGAATGTTCTAGCAAATTGAACAAAAGAGCAGAGAAATAAAGTCTTGTGAATGGGAACCACCTCCGGGTATCATTGTCCTTCTACTAGCTGAGATTTAAGTGGGGTGGGGTCGGGGTGGGGACTGCTTCTTTCTGGTGCAAGGAGATTGTGTGAATAACCCCTCATCATCATACAGCAACTTGGTAGCCACATAAAACAGCTGCCCAACTCTTCCTTACAATTAAGTCAAACGTTTGGAGTGCCAACTCTAAAACCGTTTGTATTCTGTCTTCTCAGAGACAGCCAAAATGACGTCAAAACCCTGAATCCATCTTTACTCTTCTTATCAATGACCTGAAGTCCATAAAATTTTCACAGATGATGTGAAATTTGACTTGAGCTTTGGAAGATCATGGAGTTATTGGTTGACTGCATGGAAAGTACTTAGCATAAGCCTGATATAAAACTGTCAATGTATTTCTGCTGCTACTTCTTCTACTACTACAACTATAAATAATAATTGCTATTATTATTATTTTATAGTAGTAGTAATAATGTTTTATCCCAGTGACCTAGTAAATTTCAAGATTTCCCAGCTGTCCATTATTATCCAGACTGTAATTTGTGTGTCTCTACATGTACCCTAATTAGTTCTCTCCCTGCCCCACTGACAAGAACAAAAATGAAATCAGCCTTCCACAGTGCCCTCTGGACTTTCTGCTTGTGGTCATCAAATTCCCCTTTAATCTCCAGAGACTTCTGGAATGTTTGTTTCCCATGACTTTCTCTACATGAAACCTGGCTGGCCCCCAAGACTCTGCTTCCCTTGTACTTTCTCAAGTAGACACAACTTTATTTCCTTGAACCACTTGTCTCTCAGGCCAGAAGGGAAGGGAATGATTTCCTTGGACTTTACTGCTGCTTCCAGAACATGTCCACCAGCAAAAGCTTCTGCTTCTGTGAAGTGCATGTGTCCTGCTGAACTTCCCTTCCTCCTCCTTACACTGTCAGCTGCCTTTGCTCCAATCTTTCTGTTTCATGCACTGAAGGGAGGTCCTAGCTTAGACTTTACTTCTCATCCCCATTCTTGTCTGATGACACTGACACCCAATGAACTCTCAGCCCCTTGACCACCTCGTTTTTTGTTTTTTGTTTTTTTTAAGATTTTATTTATTTGTGAGAGAGAGTGCGAGAGCAATCGAGTGAGGTTGGGCAGGGGGAAAGGTAGAGGGAGAAGCAGGCTCCCCGCTGAACAGGGAGCCCAATGTGGGGCTCGATCCCAGGACCCTGGGACCATGACCTGAGCTGAAGGTAGATGCATAACTGACTGAGCCACCCAGGCATCCCAACCACTTCACTTTTAACTGAAGTGTTCTTCATTGCACGTGGACCTTGCCACCACCAGAGTCTGAGCCACTTCGATCATCTCTCTGACCACCATCCCCTAACCTTCCAGCTCATCACTACTTCCAGTTTTGCAATTCTCTACTTCTCACTATGTTACTCAAGCTCTTAGGAGCCAGCACACCTGGTTCTTCTCTTCACTCTCAGAAAATCACCTCTGTGGGGAAACAATCCCTGTCCACCTTCTCTAAATTATGTTCTCCTCTGAGATTCTCTCCCATATAAGATTCCCCCATAAGAACCCTGGATATTTTCCTCATTGCATTTATTGCAACGTGAAATGATTTCATTTACTTACTTCTATGTTGTCTCCTCCTTTTCCTACCTCTATGGCACTAGAGTATGACTGTAGAGGTCTTATCTTTTTTGTTCTCTTTTGGATCTCTGGTACCTAGCATGTTGCCCGACACATCGAAAATGATCAATAAATAATTGTTCAATGAGTAAACATGACTCTCTAAAATCAGAGGTGGATTCTTTATTTCACAAGTTTCAAGGTGAAAATGTGATTTTTTAAAACCAGAGGTGGATTCTTTATTTCAAAAGATACAGTAAAAAAATGTATCTGTACATCTATTAACAGGATTTATTTACACAATTATATTACACTTCCACCAGCCTTTATACCATATTTAGTTAAATAAAAAATAAATTTACAAAAAAGTCTACCAGGGTATTCTTGCCAATGCCAGCTTCTGGTCTTTGTAAACTTCTCCTAAAACATCGATAGTGGTTATACCTTGATTGTATCATGATTACGATTTCTTCTACTTTTTAAATCAATTAATTAATGGATTAATTTTTCCCTTCTTTTTAAATCAAAGAGACTAGTTTTTTTGTTATTCTAAATAGTTTTTTTGTTATTCTAAATAGGAAAACAGTGCAGCACATAACCAGGACGTCCTTCTCATGTACACAAAGTGAGAGTTGTGCTTGCACAGTCACTTGAAAATACAAATCATTTTTACTAGGGATATTTTAGATTGTCTTGAAATACCAAAAAGGAGGAATTCACCTTCTTTTTGATGACTACTACACATTTAAAAATCAGGCAGTGCCTCAGACAATATGACATTCGGAAATTTTACATTTTCATCTATGTTGGAGAGCAATGATGGAGGACAAAGATTTTCATGAAAATAGAAGTTTCCTTTGCTTTATTTCTTGCGGTAAATGTGATTTTGATTTAGTGATGGGCTTCCACACAATTGTTTTATAACCTTGTCGAAGAAACAGTATTAATCAAAAGGTCAAGGTTAACTTGGATAAATACTTTGCCAATTCTTGTTAAGGTGCTGAAAATCTGTATTCAAACAAATCTTTGGCAGAAGAGAACACAAATAAAATAGGTAAACACAGCCCCGCTCATGAAGTAGGCATGGAGGGCTTGGAGTCCTACCTGCCGGGCAAATCAGATTGGTTCAAAGTCACTCCCTACTGCCTGGGAACGTCTGGAGGCTCGCCAGCATCCTCCAGCCTCACTGTGGACACATGGAAGCCGAATCTCTGGGGGTGGGGCTCCCGACTAACTTAAACAAGCTCTCTGGGCACTCTGCAGGCGGTAATGGCATTTGAGGGACTGACCACTCAACAGAGTATTGCAAAGGAAAGTGAAAAAATAATAGTTCATCTCATACCATCCAGGAGAGAAAGACATCCAATATGGTGGGTGGAATATTTTAGTTAAGTAGAGACAAACAGTCCTCTATGGGTAGGGATGTCACATCAGCCCTCACAGGGACCAGATGGAAGTCCCTGTTCCCTAAGCTGCTTGCTAATGACAAGTTGGGCTAGGGAGAAACTGCAGGAGGGCATTTCATTGTTCATAAATGAGACTTCAATCTCCTGTTAGTTTATTGAGTATTAATTAGTTTCCTCACCTCTAAATTAAGGGATGGGCTAAGGTTAATTCTAAGTATTGACACCCCAGGAAGCTTCTTGTTGGAAGGCCATTAGACCTCCTCGTGCCCCTTATCTCACCATCACCTCACCTTAGAAAAACCATTACTAGGGAGTGGTGGCCTCCCTCTCCATCCCCATCCCCACTCCATTCCCTTCAATCACAGCAAAGGCTTTCCATGACTGAAGGGTTTGGATTACTAAAACTGAGATTAAAGGCATTTTATTTTATTATTATTTTTTACTAAGTTTTTAAATTTTAATTCCAGTACAGTTAACATACAGTGTCATATTAATTTCAGGTGTACAATATAGTAATTGAAAAATTCTATACGTTACTCAGTGTTCATATGATAAGTATACACTTAATCCCCATCATGTATTTCATCCATCCCCCACCCATCTCCTTTGTGGGAACCTTCAGTGTATTTTCTATAGTTAAGAGTCCATTTTTTGGTTTGTCTCTCCCCCCCCTTTGTTCATTTGTTTTGTTTGAGTGAAATTCACAAATGAATGAAATCATAGGGTATTTGTCTTTCTTTGACTGACTTATCTCACTTAGCATTATGCCTCCTAGATCTATCAATGTCATTGCAAATGGCAAGATTTCATTCTTTTCTATGGCTGAGTAATATTCCATTGTGTGTGTGTGTGTGTGTGTGTGTGTGTGTGTGTACACACACCACATCTTCTTTGTCTATTCATCAGTCAATGGACACTTGGGCCATTTCCATAATTTGCCTATGAGACGATGTTATTTTAAGTTTTAAGCTTATACTAGTGAATTTTCACCACCATCATCACCACGCTGTTAACAATCACAACAGTAATAAAAAGAGCAGACTCTTCCATCCCCGTTTTCCTTCAGGACACCTTGTTCTGCTTGTCCCCAAGGCAAATGTCTATAAAGCCAAATGTATGTTGTTCCTTCTCAAAGTGGCTCCTCCTGCGCTTTTTTCTATTTCTGAAATGGTTCTACTACATTCTGGCCACCCACTCACAAAATCTGAGAGATGCTTTAACAATCAGAAAGTAAATTGGTCAATCTACATCTCAAAATGCCTCTTAAAATTCTTTTTCATTTATTATCACTTAATTGGATATTCTTTAGTATCCTAATTGGTCTCCCTGAAAATTATTGCCAAATAAGTCTTCCTAAAACATCTTACTTTTCATCCCTTAAAATCTGGAACGGGCTCAACTATATATAAACCCGAGTCCCGATTCCTTAGCTGGCATCAGCCGTCTGTCGCCACTGGGCTGGTCACTTTGTGCTCTGCTCCTGTCTTGATGTATACAATTTTCTACTTGCTTCCTCTGGGCTCTCACCCTTCACTCACGTTCTCCTTCTTGCGTGGGACTTTCCAAATCTCCTAGGCTGATAGAAAATCCTGCTCTCCCCCTGAAAACCACCCACGACTCCAGCAAGGGATTCTGCTCTCTTTAAAACATTAGCATTTCGTCTGCACCACCTGTGAAAAAAGTGATTTTATTCCAGCTCACATTGTTATTTGATTTTCTCATTGGGAAAACTCTTTCAGCCACAGCTAAATTGTACACCAAGGCAGAAAGCTATAGTTTTCCACAAATACCTTTGAAGAATGGATCTGCTTGACAAGTCAGGTGAAAGATAGATCATTACAGGTGAAAAAAATGAGTATTCAAAGAAATCTAATGGAAAAAAATTGTGGACTATTCATGAACTCCGCAGTAAATCTGAAATCTTTGTTCTTAGTCCTTAAGGCCTCTGTTTCATATGCCTCGTCTGTGCATTGACATTAATTGCCCTTTCTTCCTATAAACTCATTGAGGGTCTACCGCACACAAGGCACAGGGCCAGATGCCCAGGATGGTGGACTGCATAAAACAAATGTGATTCTTGCCCACATGGAGCTGATATTCTTATAGGGGAAAAGACCCTAAGCAAATAATCACGCAATTAATTACTCTATTATTACAGTGGCAAAGGCTCAGCAGCATTCTAATAGAGGCTGGGACAGCAGGGTATAAAGGCAAGTCTGACCTGGTTGAGTGTTAAGTCTTTTGTTGAGCACCTTTTATTTTACCCTTGTTAGTTGTTACAGTTGGATGTTTAGGTGACTGTCCCTCCCATTTAGTTTAAGCTTATTAAAGGTCAGTGTATACATCTGTGGAACCCCCACTAGCATCTAGAATAGTCTTGAATAAACCAATGTTTTGCATTTAATTGAAGTAAAGAGCCTTATCACTCCCATATTTCCCTTTATTTGGGTAATTAACTCATATTGGCTTTATGCAGTTGATAAGTACTGTACTTCTGTAAAACTTGATCTACTAATGTGTTATTATGTAACTGAAGGAATTTGATCATTCATTTGTCACACATATATTGAACTACTACTATATGCTGCGTTTGGCATTGTAGAAACAAAGATAAAATAGATAAATTTTACAGCCCCCTGAGGAGGTCAAAGTTTAATTGGATTGATAAAAAAAGGAGTTTATGAAAAAAATGTGATAATTGCTATAATAAAAGGATATATAGGGTATTGGGGAACAGAGGCAAGAGCACTTAGTTTATCTGAAGAAATTTTGTGGGGGAAAATTTCACAGAGTAGTGAAGCCTGGATGAATCTGGGAGGATACTGGGGAGTTGGTAGGCCAACAAGCCAGGGATGGGAAAGACTATCCAAGCTGATAATGAGAAGACACTTGGGAGGATGAGGTGCAGATAAGAGGGAGAGGCAGTTGAGGTTGGGATCAACTCCTCACACCCATATAAAGAGTCTAGACTTTGCCATGTAGATGATAGGGATTTCCCATAAGGCAGGGACTTAGAATGAACATTCTAGCCACAGTGGGGAGGTGCAGCTGGGGGTAAGCAGATCTAGATGTAGAAGACAAGTGTGACAGCCCATGAGGAATTCTTAGGATAGGAACGAAGGCAATGAGGTAAGAATGTAGGAAAAGGGAATTATTTGAAGTAAATTTAAGAAATTGATCAGACTGTAAGAGTGGGGGCAAAAGAAGTGTAAGGACTGCCTCTCCATATCCCAGAGAGGGAGTAGAAGGTACCACGGGAGGCTATGGGGTGGGTGTAAGTATTCACTATCTTCAGTTTCAGACCTTTTGAGTTTGAGGTGCCCTTGAGAGATAAGGGTGTTGGTATTAGGACTCCAAAGCTGGGTATACGGATTTTGAAGTTGTTGGCTGGGGGAGGTTCTAGCTGAATTTCTAGGCCTTGAAGGTGTTCCTTAGAGCTGCCATAATGATCACAGCGTCTGCCGGTTTTGAGTGCCTGCCAGGTGCCAGACCCGTAACCCATCAGCACCTATCGTTATGGTCATCTTCCATTTCCATTGTACAGATGAACAAATGGAGCCTCAAAAACATTAAGTAACTCGATTAAGGCACATAGCTTGAGAAAAAGGACATTGCATGAGCCCAGGTTTTTTTCTGAGTTCAGAGTGTCCGCAGTGCTTGTGTCTTTTGTGGGGGTAACTTTGTGGTCTATTAACAGCTGCCCTTGGTGATGTTAATATTGGTGATTAGATGGGGCGCCTGGATGGCTCAGTGGGTTAAAGCCTCTGCCTTCGGTTCAGGTCATGGTCCCAGGGCCCTGGGATCGAGCCCCACATCAGGCTCTCTGCTCAGCAGGGAGCCTGCTTCCCTTCCTCTCTCTCTGGCTGCCTCTCTGCCTACCTGTGATCTCTGTCTGTCAAATAAATAAATAAAATCTTTAAAAAAAAAAAATATTGGTGATTAGATGTGCCCCTTCCTATTACTTAGTTTTGACATTTTTCTAGTTTAATGACATAACATTACTTTTAGTAATATATCTTTTGTGATTGATCTTCTTTCTAGATATGAGCGAGTTAGAATTCTTCAGACCCTCCTGAAGCTGTAGTTATTTCTAGTGGTTAATAAGGGTGATGATGGCAGTGGGTGGGTTGCTAGAAAGTGGGTCCTTCCTAAGGATGCAAACCAATGGGTCTCTGTCTGGTCCCTCCTTGCCACAGCTGTTCCTCTCAACTCTCAAGCCAAGGGCTTCCGAAGCTGATTGTTTAGTTATGAGAGGGATGAAGACAGACTGCATTTCCAGCAGAACACTGGGACAATGGGAGATGCATGTGAGCATCCAGTCCCAATACCCAGCGCCATCAGCCCTGTCTCCTCCATTCTTATCCCCCCACTCTTCCATCTTTAGTTACACATCGTACAAATGTTTCCTGAGCACCTACTGGGTGCCAGGCATGGGGCTGCATTTTGGAGGTAGAGCTAGCAAGTCATAGTTGGTCCCTGTTCGTATGGGGCAGCCTCAGGGGCAGGGGGTGGGGAGGGAGAAACAGAAGAGAAAACCAAGAATTATCACACTTACAGCAGGAGACAAGACAGGAAGGAGGTGATGCTAGGCGAGCATAAAAAAAGGGGGGGGGCGTTTAATCCCAGCTTGGAGGGTGGGGAGGGTTTCTTGGAGAAAGTGTGTGCCGTGCAAAATCATTTCTGTTTCCTGTCTCGGTGACTTATGTCCTCTTTCTAGAATATTCTTCTTCATTGTGTTTGCCTAGTTAAAAGGCCAGGGGAATGGAGCAAGCTAATTTAACCACTGCATCAACCCCAAAATGAGATACGGATATGTTCATTCTACAGATGAAGGGCTCGAAGCTCAGGGAGTTTACATAACCGACCCAAGTTAACACAGCTACTGCTGAAGTCGTGCTTCCCATCTCGGTCTTACTCATCCGTGGCTTTTTTCAGCTGCACCATACATCAAGCAATTTACTCCCCGTTTAATGCCCATTTAATGAATCGATGTAAGTAAAGCATAAAGCATATGTCTGCCACAAGGGAGGATGGTAGTTGAGAACTGGGATTTCTCAGTCATGTGGACCTGGTTTTGTGGCCCCTGTTTCTATCATTTTCTATCAGAGCAAACCTGGCTACCCTGTTTTAGTTCTAAGCTTCAGCCTCCTTGTCACTAAAATGGGGATAATAAAGCATCTACCTTGCAGCGTAGTTGAATGATAGGAAGTGTGTGTGGAGTGCTTAATGCAAAGTTTGTTTTCTATAAATATTAGGTATTTTTATTGATTTGTTCCTTAAATATTTATGAGCATGTCTATGTGACAAGCATTTTCTAGGTGAATAGGAATGCTTTTCCTCTGCTTTTTCAGTCTTTTTCTCCTCTTCTCACTTAAAACACGACAAACTTAAGAGTCTATGATAAGGGCCCCTGGGTGGCTCAGTGGATTGAGCCTCTGCCTTCAGCTCGGGTCATGATCTCGGGGTCCTGGGATCGAGCCCCGCGTCGGGCTCTCTGCTCAGTGGGGAGCCTGCTTCCCCCTCTCTCTGCCTGCCTCTCTGCCTGCTTGTGATTTTTCTCTCTGTCAAATAAATAAAATCTTTAAAAAAAAATGAGTCCATGATAAATGCTCAATGGGGATAAAGCTGAGTGGAAGAAAGAAGGCAGAAGACAATTGAAAGACAGAAATGGGAAAGGAAAAAAAAATCAGTGGGAGTGGTGATAAAGACGATGAAAGAAAACAGAAGAAAAGAAAGCACACTTATAGTCCCAGGAAGAAATAATGAGCACGTGAAGCTGGGGGAGGGGGGGCGGGGGAGAGAAACTAGTGACTTTTGGTTCTCTCTCAGCTGCCACCTTCAAATCTTTGAAGCTGCTTGAACACAAAACAACACTTTCAATACTGAGATTATTCCAACTGGTCCAACGAGCTCATTTCTGTAGTCAACTTGGACGCAGGGACTGAAATTCTAATTTCATTTGCCAGTCCTCTCAATTTTGGATTTAATTCCTCTCTCTATTTTTTCCCTTAAAGCCAAAAAAACGTAAAAGATGAGGATGTAGGGCGATGTCAACATCAAGGAGGAAGTTTCTACTGAGAATAGTGCTGTTCTCTGGTTTGGCGAGACCTGTGGAACCTGGAAACAGACATAATCTCGATGTATGTAAGTAGGTAAGGCTTCTGTCCAAGGAGTCCATTGTACTTTTATAGATTTATCATTTTATCTTTCTTCTAAGGTTTCTTGAGAAAAATGAGGCTATTGTTTTCAAATTCGTGGATAAATAAAACTACTTGCGTCGTAATTTGCCCAAGATCATTCTGTGGAGTCAGTAGCAGAGTCAGGAACACAGTCCAGTTCTCTACTTCCATTCTAGGAGAGGATGAGTACAACACTTTGCTTTTTAAAGAAACTCAAATCTTTAATGAGGAGCTGCAGGGGGTTAACGTGAAATCCATTCCAAATGTTTGATCCTCGCCATGTTGTCTCCGGGGTGTGCCCTGCACGTGTCCAGTGGGGAGGAGAGTGACAAGTACAGTCAATGAAATTTGCAATAAAAGAAGGAGGAGATAAGTGGATGTTGCGCTGCAAGGATTTTGATAGCTCACCGGAATTGTAGATATCTCATCGATTTGGAATAGGACTCTCTAATATCTCCAAGTTGGTGCTGAGTTTTCTAAAAATTACTAATTGTCAACCCGCTGCTTATTCCCTTGCACTGAAGATGAACAAAAACAAGAGTGTGTATACCTGAGAGGGTTCTGGAAGAGACATGGAGGAGGCAACCTTGACTCTGACACCTTCTTCTAGACAACGCAGTTGCTAGACCATTCTTGCTCTTGTTTACAGGGGTGTAATGGGGAAGAGGGAGCCTGCTGCCCTGGGTTGGAAGCCTATGTGTGAAGTTTTCTTTCTTCCTTTCTCCCTTCCTTCCTTCTTTTTTCCTTCCTTCCTTCCTCCCTCCCTCCCTCTTCCTTTCTCTCTTCCTTTTCCCCTTCCTTCCTTCCTTATTTCCTTCCTCCCCCCCCCCTCTTTCTCTCTCTTTTGATGTTATAGGTATGCATTAGCAAGCAAGGGGAATGAGTAAATGGGGAGATACTGAAAGCAGGGACTAACTTGGGGTGGACCAGGGGGCCGGGAAAGGCCAGAGCCCTGAGTCAGCCGTGGAGGAGGGGGCTTGGCTGCTTCCATAGGATGGAGATATAAGTGCAAGAGAGAAGAAAGCCGCTGTGAGGCCAACAACATGGTGGCTGGATAGATCCACAAAATATAAAGAACATTTAATTTTGAGTCAGATCCACCAGGCTTTCCACATATTCATTGGGCGATTTGAGGGCAGTGTCTATTTGTGATTCCCTAGAAGCAGACCTTGAGTCAAAGATGTGAGGCAAGTGGCTAATCTGGAGTAGATTCTAGCAAATACGTGTAGGACAATAGGAAAATAAGATAGGGAAGAGAAGGCAGAGAGGATAGGGTGAATTTTAAAGAAAGTTAGCCCAGTAGGAACTGGATCTCGGGTCCACTGGGGAACTTTGAGAGCTCCAGAGTTATCCCACCAAATCCCATCAGCCATGGTTGGAGGCTCCTACAGGGAAGAGGTCTGGCAATTCTAAGCTGCTCTACAGGAAGCCAGGGTAAGCTCCTTCAGGCAGTGAGTCACAGGTGTCGGTAGTCAGCTGGAAGTCTGGCCAAAATGCAAGGAAATATTAAGAGATGAGAGGATATTACAAAGACACAGCCAGTGTTGTTACAGAAAGTCAATTAACATTCTAGTTCTGTTTTTCCATTTTTAAAGTGAGAATCCTAATATTTGTTCTTGGACATGTTGAAAGGGAAGTGATGGCATTGGCTGGCATCCAGGATCCCAAACACCTCTCCCTTTGGAAGTGTCACTTGCCCTTTGGAGATGTTCATGGTGTGCGTTTGTGTACATATGTATAAAATAAGGCTGAGAAAAGGAACCCCTTATGGAATCTCATCTTACTGTGCTGAACTAGACTATATAGTTTCTCTTGCCCAGAGCAGGCAGTCCTGTGACCTAGAACCAACTTTGAGCCAAAAAACCTCTTTGGACCCATTTACCCAAGGCCATCCTAAAATCTCAGCCCTCTGATTTTGACACGCTGGTGGCAGAAAAAAAAAAAAAGGAGTTTTTTTGAGAACACATTAGATAAATGCAGTTTCAAAGAGCCCAGTACAGTGTCTGACATATAGTAGGTTTCTCCAAAATGTTAACACATCCTGTCTCTGTGCCTTTCTTCTCTGGTTGTTCCTTGACACTGGGCAGCTCATGCAGAAGGCCCGCCTTCCCAGCTTCAGGCTGAAGGGACTAGAGCAACAGGTCCTATTCCTGTTCGATGTGATGGGGGTGGACACCAGTTAGGAGTGAGCACCTGCTGTAAAGGCAGCTCATCCCTAGGCCAGCTGGCAACCAGTAAGAAAGTTCGGAGTGATCACCTCTGCTCAGGGGTGTGGACAGTGACTAGTTAAGCCCATTAATCCATCTCTCCTCTGGCTGTCGGCTGGAAAACTAGTTATCGGTAAAGAGAAAAAAAGTAACAGCCTTAAAGAGACGCAGAGTCTAAGAGAGGAGCTGCGTCAAGGCCATGGTGGTGGTGAGGGCGTTGGCGTGGGCGAGAACCCAGTCCCAGGAAGTGGTGTGTACTCCAGGGCTTGTTTCGTTCCCATTCATCGCCTATCAGTCCAAAGCCACTTGAGTTCTGGGAAGGGCCACGCTGTGAGAGCCACAGTGACACTGGCAGGAACACATTCCATTCGTCTTATTTGGTTAAGTGTCTGCCAGCCCCGGATCAGATTTGCCTGTGTCAGCACCTTTGAGCGCCACACAGGCCTCTCTGGCTTACTTGCCTGCGTATTTGACAACTCAGCTTTACCCAAGGCTGCCGTCCCAAAGCCTGGCCCAGCCCTCTCAGTCCAGAGCAGGCCCCTCAGCCTTCAGTGCCCCCATGGCTTACCTGGGCCCTGCACTAGGAAGAGAGGGTTGCCTTAGGCACGAGATCAGGCCACGGCGATCGTGAGGCCATGCTGACTGGGGTTTCCAGTGTGAAAAAGAATGCCCAGGGAGAAAGTAAAACAAACTCACAACAAAGGAGAGGGACAGAGAGGCAGGGGGCAACAGAGTGAGTTACAAGATGAGGGCATCAGAAGGAACAGATCTCTACCGAAGTGAAATGATAATCAAAATGCGTATTTGTAGGTCTTATCTCTTCATGCCTTCAATTTTACCCATTTTATCTTACTGATATTATTTTAACCCAAATTTTGAAGCTTTTTGGGCTTTCCAAAATGAGTTGTTTCTCCTGAAGGTGAGTCTACTTGATTCAAGAAGTCATGGAAACCAAGAAGCATTAAGGGCCCTGGCCGTGGATATTCCTTTGGTCCCCCTTTCTTCGCAAGGCCAGGTATGAGCAGCGCTGGTCCCGATCCCTTAGCCTGAGGCTGGGAGTCTTCAGGGTCTGTACAACTTCATTCCCCAGAGCTGGTATAGAATGAGCTGCGAGTGGACATGGGAGGATGACAGAGAGGCGCCTGCCCTCTGCAGCCCAGACTCGGTAAGTGCGAGTGGGACCCCCGCCAAGGTGGGCGGTGGTGCTGGGGGTGCTCCAACACTTTCCGTTGCTTTCTTTAGGCAGAGCCCAAGTCCCGGAAGCAGCATATACCTGGGGAAACTCTTCTGCCACCACCCAGTATCTATTAGTCCAAAGCTACTTGAGCCCTGGGAATAGCAATGCCAAGTGGGAGGGCAGGGCTTGTGTTGAAAGCCAACTACAATTTTCTTATATCCAGTCACTGATGGACTGTCTAACTTATTTATAGAGACACTGATATCATCCAGCCAGCAAGCAGAATTCTCTGAAGGTCCTTCAGACAAGGCATCGTCACCTCCCTTGCCTCCTTACAGTGCTGTAATCTGCTCCTTGGAAGGAATGAACACATCTCGGCACCCCTCGCTCAGAAATAACACGGCAGCTTCTTGATTCCACCTACTTCCCACACAAGGGAGAGCTGTGCACAACTGGGGGAAGGAAGTCTCAGGCTCCACACAGGGGATTTCCATAGGGTCTTCTCTAACTGCAGGCCACTGGTAACTAGCCTGCAGCCAGTATGGTGACTGAAAGTAGATGGAGGTACGCTTCTAGACCAGTTCTCAGACCCATGGGAAAAAGCCTCCTGCCTCACCTGTGACTCATGATCCATCCAGTGAGATTCCCAGGTTCAGAGCACGCTCCCTCCTGAGTGAGGAGGGGTATGCTGACACTAGACGGCAGGGAAGGGCCAGTTTGCCTGTCTTGACCCCCGCCAGGGCTCTGGTCTCCTTTAGTTAAAGGCAAGCTCCTGGACCGAGGCCACAGGGAGAGGATGAGTGGTGAGTTGGTGTTGGATCGATATACACACGTTGCTTAACGTGCAACTGTCAATTACTATTATACCAGTGCTTTTCTACCAAATCAACCTCCCTCACTGGAATAGCATCTCTAACTGAACAACTTAGTGGGAGTTGACTCCGCTTCCCATCCATAAGACAGAGAATGGTGCCTCCCTAATGCAGCTGTGAAAAATAATGAAATATATATATAATGCCCAATGTGCAGTATATACTCATAAAATGTGGCTTTTAACTACGACTTTTATATTTCTGCTGAGAGTATCACCTTTCTGCGGTAACCCCAGGAGCCTCGTGTTAATCTTTGTCTTAGATTGTTACTTCCCTTCATATTCAGGCACCAAATTCTATTCAGTTTTTCTCTAAAGTGTTCATTCTCACTATCAATATAGGACACACAGACATTTTTTTTCATGCCCAGACTACTGGCATGCCTACATGGATGTTACTGCCTGCCCACAGGATGAATTAAGTGAAGCATTCATTTGAGAAACATTTATTGAACATCTAATATGTGTACTGTTTAATGCCTTGGGACAAACAACTCTGAGAAGGGTCCTGCTCTCCTGGTACTTATGTTCTTGTGGGTGGAGGTAGCTAATGTGCAAATAAACAAAGGAATAATCAAGAAAAAAAAGTCACTGGTGGTAAGTGAGAAACAAACACCAAAGCGGACAGTGAAGGGAGTGTGCGTAGCGGGGGCGGAGAGGAAATGGAGACAACACAGACGATAGATGGCTAGGGAAGATCTGTTTCGGGAGAAGCTACTGGAGCAGAGGTCTGAATGACAAACACGTCCATTAGGGGCAGTGAGTGAAAGGGTCTAGGTGTGAAGACGAGACAGGCCAGGTGGAAGGATGGAGGGTAGGGCCTGTGTGGTTGTCGCACGAGAGGGAAGAGCACAGTGACACCAGATGAAATTGAAGAGGAGGGTGGGACTCTATCTTGTAGGACAATCAGATGGTGGAGAGCATAGGAAGGATGCTGGATCTCATCAGAAGCATCATATTAGCCTCTGGAGGTCTCAGAGAGGGCAAGAACATGATGTGACTAATGTTTTATAAAGCTCACTCTCCCAGCCTAGTGGAGAACGGACCAGGGGCCTGGCAGGAGGGGAAGCAGAGTAGCCTGGAGAGAGGCTGGTGGCTGGTACCACTGGAGACAGAGCAAAAAGGAAAATACAGGATATGGTTTTAAGAAAATTACACACTCATTTTCCCAAGGTCATTTCTCAATTCTCAAAACTTTGTTGCCAGCTCATTGTACCTCCTGCTGAATCAAATCTAAATAAATTTGGTTTCAAGTTCTCCATGATCCTTCCCTGGCCTCTTTTCGTTGACTGTTGACTTCTCCGAACTCCCACAGTGTCTACACCGGGTGGTTAGGAGCAAGTAAGCAATAACACAGTCTGTCATTCTATGCAGCACTTAAGGCGTGTTAGTCTTCTCTTCCAAGAGAGATAATCCCCTTAGAAGAGGATCGGTGCTGGCACTTTCCTCCACATCTCGTCGCACTAAGCTCAGCTCCAAGCATAGGGCATGTACCAAAATTGCTTATTGATTGATTAAAAACATACATGAGTAGCATTCATCTCCTCCATATTTCTTTCATATGAGGAAGGGTGATTAACTGTCAATATTCATTGCGCCATTGAACCAGTATGCAGTGCATTAATCATCTCTGAGATAACCAGATGAGGCTTTCTTGTAATCTTTCTATTTTGCTGAGATAATTTCACTTGCTTTGGAGTTTATGAGGCCATAAGTGGCTCCCATCTGTTGATGAACATATTTCTAAGAGTCATTTAGTATCAAGTATGGAATACTTGAGGGGAAGTTAAATTGTAACTTTTATATTAAGTGTCATCTTAGTAACAGAACCAAAATTGGAAGCATGTGTTCAATTTTGGTCTTTCATTTTCAAAGCTTTAGGTCAGGCAGAGAATTAATTTCATTTGTTTACAAAGTAGATTATGCCTAATAAAATCTATTTTGTTTATGGTCACATTTTAGTCAATCCATTGCCTTAGAAAATGAGAGAAATCTGATTGGCTAATCATTCAACAAAGTAAATTACATTATTCCACATCCACAGAACATTGGCCTAATTTAATTATTCAGTAATAGCATGATGAAAATACTCCCCTTTAATACATTTTGAGCAAGGCACATACCCATGATGAAACAGCGAAGAATTGCGTTTATTCCTTCCTTGTTTGATGACTGACCATGGAATGTAACATAACATTTTGATGAATAATAACTTTTTCCACAGGGAGGATAATAAACACAAGGTAGCTTTCACTAGGGATCCTTCCTGGTACTCTGAATTTTCACTACTCGTCTGTATATTTTACAAGAACAGAAATCGGTTCTCTGTAAGTGCTAATTTACAAATAAAGTTGAAATGATATTGGTTTCAAGTAATGCCTAATGAAAAAGAAAAGTGGGAGCACTTTTTCTCTCTACTGAGAGGTAGAAAAAACTCTCCAGGACACTTTCTTTGACTCCTGAGATTTTGACAAAAGACCAAGGAACATTTCCTCAACAAAATGCACGTACACACAAAAGTTCACACAAAATCAAAAGGAATCTCTTCATGGGTGCCCAGGGGATCTGCACTGAAGGGGTCT